>NW_013953096.1:182383-186837 GCF_001266775.1 Austrofundulus limnaeus | reverse complement strand
GTCGGGAGAGTGGAAACAGCTGTGGGAAGTGGAGAGCCTTGGAACCAATTAAGCAGAGCAGGGCAGGCGCAGAGCAGAATCATCACAGGAAGTATAAAACTTGTCATTAATAGACATTAAAAATACATTTACTTACAGTAAATATGCCCCGGGTGCATTTTTTGGTCCTAGGACTGTTTTTTAAAGAAGTACATACCCAAAATTGAGTAAAAAATCTTTAAAAAGTGAATTTTGCATAACAGGTCCCCTTTAAGGTTTAAAATGGCAACTTTCTTGCCAGCCGTTCATTTTTAGGTTGTAGTTCAGTCTTTGAATGCTAGTTGGAAGCAGTGAGCCAGCCTTTTGGTTCCTCTACCTCTTGAGCGCCAGAGAGCAAGGGTAGCATTAGCAGTGTGAGTAAACATTAGCTTCATGCTCCAATAGCTGAATCTGAACGGAAAAATACTGACACCCTCTGCCTTCTAAGCAGAGGTAACGTTACAGACAGTTACTTATTATGAGCCCCGCACTCCTCAGCTCGTTGCGGTGCGCTGCGCTATTGCCTTTGCCTCAGCCATGTTGGGTAATTTGATAAATTGTTTCATTAGCTTGAACCGTATGGCTCTGCACACAGCGTATACACATTGGTGAACAGTTGTCTTGCTGACTCCAAATGTCTCTGCCACAACCTGGTATTCTGCACAGGTGGCTAGCTTGTACAGTGCAATGGCAATGCGTTTTTCGGTTGGAACCAGACGTCGTCTACTTGGCATTGGTTCGACGTATGGACAGATCAAGTTGCACAACAGCTGAAAAGTTGTCTTCGGCATTCTGAAATGTTGCAACCATAGGCGAGCTGTGAAATGTTGGTTCACTATTATTTCCAAGAAATCTTTATTACGTCGTCTCTCCCATGCGTATGGAGCCCTGCGTAGTTGAACGTGCCTTTCTGCTGCGTAGTTTAACATTGTGTTTATTTCCCTACATCTCCTGGCAGTGTTAAACATAGCCTGTACTAGCTGAATAGATAGAATAATTACAACTTGCCCAATAGAAAGGCATTCAAGAAAAATTCGCTCCATTGTCCTGAGATGATTAGCCTCTGCTAGTTAGCAAGTTTCACTTCCTTTTACTACCACAAAGGTTCCCGCCAACGTCTGATGCAATCATGCGTTGCGTAGACTCGTTTATTTGCATCAAACAGTTGAGAGGGAAACGAGATGGAAACAGTCAAGATTCGAATTTTTATTTAATTAATTTTTTGCGAATTTTGATAAGCTCAATAAAAATTCACTCTATAACTGAATGGAAACACAACTAATTACTTATAGCCAAAAAGGACAGTGAGTTGTCAAGTATAAAGCAGGAGAAACTTCAAAGATATTTCAGAAAATTCACTCGTGGTCGGACATTACCTCGTGGCGGACATTTTGCTTAATTACCCCTTTGAGACCCCAGAATTATTGATTTTTTTTATTCAGTCTGAATCTCACAGTCTCTGATCGGTCCGTGGAAGTTAGTCCCACCCACTGTGACAACTTTCAGCCAATCAGAGTCTTTTATTCCACACACACAAAGGAAAGAGTTTACAGCTATTTTAGTTCAGCCTAAAAAGTTAAGAGGTGTTGCAGGTAGCAGAGGGAAGTTTAAGCTAAACCCTCCCTTGGGAGAGACCGAATTTTATCTTTTGTTTCATTTTTGTAGTTTCAATTTGATGTGTATGTTATATTAGGTCCAATAAAATGATATTCAAGCAGATAACTGGAGATAACACATGGCAACCTTTATTGTCGAACAGAAGAACAAGGCTGAAGACAGCGCCCCCACCACACATCTCTTATGCACAACCAGAGTGCCCCCAATGGCAATTTATTACATTGCCTCATGTTGACATTTACAACCAAAACAGCCTCCCACACATAGGAGCATAATCATACCAAAAATGTGTAACAACCTTAAATCTAGAGGTTTCATTATTTCTGTGTCTGGAACACCACAGCTCCTCCCCTGTAAAGTCAATACTTCGAAATCAGTGAAGACATGTTTTTCATTTTTTTTAATGACAAAAAATACTTTTCTTTTTTTAAACCCTCATTATAGTTGCAGTTTCAAGTTCAGTCTATCAGGAGGTCGCCGGTTCCTCACTGGACGAGTGTTCCTCTCGACTGTAGATGCTGGCAAATCTAATGGTTGATTCCCAACAGTTTTTTCTTCCATCTGTTGATCCACACCTTTGGTTGAATCAAGATCATCATCATCATTCCAAAAGTTTCCAATGCAAGAGTCTGTTTGTGTCAAATGAGCTGGATTTCCATTTACACCTAGAATCTGATTTACATGTTTTTAACACACTTCCCATTGACTTCCACACTGTAAGTTACAGGACTCAGGATTTCTTACACAACTCCATTCAACCACTTCTCCCCTCCCCTGTAATTCTTAACAAATACAGATTGACCTACTGTGAAAACTCTAACACTTGGAAGAGATGGTTCTGTTTTGTTTGCATTCTCTGAGAAAACTGGGGTCTGATCAGTGACAGTCTTGTACGCACCTGTCTTTTTAGGAATAACTCAGCAGAAATGACTCAAACTCTTGRGAAACAAACTGAGGACCGTTATCTATTACAACTTCTTTTGGTAACCCATAAGCAGCAAACAAATGTCTCAGTGTTTCAATGGTTTTAACTGAAGTAGTAGTATGCATAGGAATAATCTCTGGCCATCTAGCATAGGCATCCATAACTACCAGAAACATTTGCTTGTGGTCCTCTGCAAAGTCAAGATGGATTCTCTCCCAGGGGCTAGCAGCCCATTTCCATTTATGCACTGGCGCAGTACAAGGCATACTACGCTGCTTTTGACAAATGGTACACTCACTGACTTCCTGTTCAATGCACTCATCTACTGCTGGCCACCAGAATAAACTTCTGGCGAGGGATTTCATCTTTACTATTCCCCAGTGGTGTTCATGCAGTTCTGAAATCAACTGATCCCTTAATTTCTTAGGAACCACCACCCGTAACCCCCACAGCAGACAATCATCTTCAACAGTCAGTTCAAAACGTCTCTGAAAATATGGCTTCAGCAACTCATCCTGTACGTTTAGGCCAGCCAGTTAACACCAACTGTTTCACCACCTTTAACACAGGATCTTTGTCTGGTTTTTTTGCTATCTCCCTTGCAGTGATAGGTAACTCGTCAAGATAAGATACTTTGTAAATAGGGTTTGACACCACATCTGCACTTGGTTTCAATGGTAATCTTGATAAAGTATCAGCATTACTGTGCTGCTCAGATCTTTTGTACTAGATCTCATACTTGTATGCAGATAGGATCAGAGCCCACCTTTGCAATCTAGCAGCAGCTAGCGTAGGCACACCTGTTTTTGGTCCCAATATTTTTAGCAAGGGTTTGTGGTCTGTCACCAAAATGAATTTCCTTCCATAAAGGTAGTCATGAAACTTCATAACACCAAADACTAAACCAAGTGCTTCTTTTTCAATCTGAGAGTAGTTTTGTTCTGTGTTAGTTAACATTCTTGATGCAAACGCAATCGGTCTTTCGCTTCCATCTTTCATTTGYTGACTGATTACAGCACCAACTCCGTAAGGAGATGCATCACATGCTAAGATAATTGGTAGCTCTGCATCAAAATGTACCAAGATTTTGTCAGACTGAAGAGTTTTCTTTGCATTCTCAAAAGCATTTTTGACATTTTTCTGACCAAATCCAGTCTGCAACTTTGTGCAACAATGCTGACATTGGCTGGATCAGAGTAGATAAGTTTGGTATAAACTTCCCATAATAGTTTAACAGAGCCAAGAATGACCTCAGTTCAGTTACATTTCTTGGAACTGGAGCCTTCTGAATGGAGTTGTCTTTTCCTTCATAGGATGAATGCCAGTGGCGTCAATGACATGTCCTAAATATGCAACACTGTCTTGCATGAACTCATATTTTTTTCTCGCTTTACCCTGTGGGGGTCACCTCAAGTCAAATTATCAAGGAACTGTCTTGGACTCTCAGTCCTCTGATGGGCCTTCTAGTGGACAAAAACTCTGTTCCACTTAGAACTGGATTTAGGCCACCCAAGGCCACTTTCCTTCTAAATCAGATAAAAACAGAAGAATCTTCTCTTATTTGATTTATTGTTCTCTTAACTGAAAGTATTACACATTTTGATAATCAGAGAATGTTTATCAAAGTTACAGGAGAAGAGAGGACAGATCTCTTTTCTCCCTCAGTATGATTTCAGCTATGTATGGTTTTTCTGTGGGAAAACTTCTTATTTAACTGAAATCATTTTTATGGTTTAAGTTGATGAAAAATCAATGTTTTACTTGTCTGAATCATATTTGCAAATGTTTTGAACATGAAGCAATTCATTTTTCTTTCAGTTATGTTTTAAACAGTACTCATCAGATAATTTAAATGGGTCATGAAATGTGTTGTTCTGAACCACACAGCAGCAGC
>NW_013953096.1:175594-181383 GCF_001266775.1 Austrofundulus limnaeus | reverse complement strand
TAAAGTCATTTCAAACAAAAAAAACATGAGATAATGTTCTCCTTTGTTATTTTAATTGGTGCATTTCAAATGTATTTATTTAGTGCCTCATTTTTATAATTCTGCTTTTATTTCTAATTATGTCAGTTTTTGTCCTCCGTACTGCAGAAGCCTGATAATCATCCATTCATTCATATCAGGTGTGTTGGAGCAGAGAAGCAAGTAAAACATGCAGGGCTGCGGCCCTCCAGGACCAGGATTGCCCACCCCTGGTCTAAAGACAGATTCTCCAGCAGCACCCCCACCTACCTGGCAGGTGACAGAACATCATCTCAAGGTAAAAGCTGGCTGTGTGTGACATCGACCTTCTGGTTAAACCCACATTATTTAAGATAAAGTGTAGAAAAGCTAACACCTTTCTTCAACCTTTTTCTTAACCTTGCCCTTGCCAACTCCTAAGATAAACAGCCTCAAATGTCTGGTATTTAACATCTAAGCTGACGTTGGTGTTTCTATTTAAGTGTGGTTAACAATTAAGAAGTTAAAAGCTTGTTATTGTTGGTCCCAAACTTTTTACAGGAAATTAATTGTTCTCAATCAGGTGTACTCTATAGTCAATTTTGTATGATTTGTAAAATAAATGATCGCATTTTATGGTTCAAATCAACATTCACTGACTGAGAGTTACTTTTTGTGTCCATTCATTCTTGCCCTAAAGAAATGTTTATCCAAACATTAAAAGATCCTTGCTAATTAAATTGCTCTTATAACCTTGTTATAAGAAGTGTAAGCTGAGGTTACAGTTGTAGTTTTCGAGCCTCTTTAGAGCCTCTTTTAAGTTAGTCAGGTGGTTTTCTGCATCTTTACCAGTTATCAAGATATCATCAAGATAGCAGATAACAACATCCATGCCCTGAAGTACTTGATCCATTATTTTTTGGAAAATTGCAGGAGCACTCACAACACCATAAGGCAACCTGTTGTATTGATACAGCCCTTTGTGCGTGTTTATGGTCAGGAAACACCTAGAGCTTTCCTCTAACTGGACTTGCTGGTAAGCCTGGGATAAGTCTAGTTTGGTGAATTTCTGACCTCCTGCTAATTTTGCAAACAGATCTTGCGTTTTTGGAAGTGGATACTGATCCACGTTTAACCATGGATTTATGGTGACCTTGTAGTGTCCACATATTCTCACACTGTCATCCTTTTTAGGTATGCACACTATTGGAGCGGCCCACTCACTGTAACTAGTGGGTGAAATAACTCCTTCCGCCTCCAGCTTAGTCAGTTCTTTTTCCACAGCTGCTCTTGATGCATATGTAACATTTCTTGGCTCATGGAACTTTGGCACTGCTTCTGGAGCAACATGTAGCTTGGCTTTAATACCTTTCAACTTGCCTTGAAGACTGAGGCATACTGAGCACATACATCTTCCACTGTTTCTGGAGCCACTCTGTTCACCTGTGACCAGTTTAGCTTCAACTGACTAATCCAGTCTCTACCCATCAAAGAAGGGCCTCGTCCTTTTATTTCTAGCAGTTCTAGTTTTTTTAGTAGTTTCTTGACATTTTACTTTTGCCACAAATTTACCCATCAGTTGCAATGACTATTGGCTGTATGTTTTAAGCACACAGTTTGTTGGACTAAGTTTGACTGATTTAAATCTGCGCTTATACAGATTTTCAGATATCACTGACACTGCGGCACCAGTGTCTAGTTCCATCTTCACTCTTGAACCATTTCCACTGATGTACACATAATAAGGTTTTACAACGTCACCATTACCTGTGTTAATTTCAAACAGACCAAAATCTGGACTGTCCAATGTCAGATCTGGAACCATGTCAGAGTTCGGTGCAGCTTCCATCTTGCACTGAACCACATCATCACTGGCTGCTCTGTCTTCTTAATGAGACAGAAATAGGGTGCCGTCTGGATCCCCTTTAAACTCGTGCCTGTTGCTTGGATCTGCATGCTGGGGCGCACCTTCAGGCGAGTACTGCAGACTGGATCCGCTGCAGACATCCTGCTATTTGAGAGCACTGATGTCCTGACGTTTGAGAGCGCTGACGTCCTGATGTTTGAGAGCGCTGGGTCGCCTTTTTTCAATATCCAGATGCATGGTTCCCTTAGTTGTACTCGAACGGCCTCCTTCTTTGCGTGTGCGACAGGCTTTGGCTATGTGTCCCTTTTTCTTACACTCGTGGCACTCACTTTCTTTAAACCTGCAGTCATTCGGGTGGTGACTTTTTCCACTGCATCGATAACATCGCTTCCCGGTAGCTGCATTTTTCTCAGCTCCGTGGTACTTTGTGGTAGTTTTTCTTTCCACTACATGAACCTTGAAAGCTTTCTGTGCAAACTGCTGTGCACTGTCCTTAGTTACTTCAAAAGAGAGCACCATTTCTACAGCCAGCAGCAGCGTCGTCTTTTGTGTGTGCAGTGCTGAGCAGTCGATCTCTCAGCTCACTACTCTTAACTCCACAGACAAATCTATCATGCAGCGCTTCATCTAAGAAAGTCCCAAATTTTCATGTAGCTACTAATTTTCTTAAACTAGCCACGTACTCACTGATTGTTTCGTTGTCTTTTTGGTTTCTTCCATGAAACTTGCACCTTTCTGCAATAAAGTTCGTCTTTGGAACATAGTGCCTCTGCAGCAACTCCACCAGCTCTTTGTAGCTTTTTTCTGACGGTTTATCCGGAGCACATAGATCCATCAGCAAACTGGGACCTTTTCCCCACCACCGTGAGAAACATCGACTTAGTTTTCTCATCTTTAGTGTCCTAGTCATTTGCAGCAAAATACTGCTCGAGACACTCACGGTAGTTGTCAAAACTTTCCTCACTTTCCTCGAAGTGAAAATCTTCTGGCTTTCCAAATGCCATTTTGAAGCTCGGGTTCGGCGGTCCTTTCACTCACCAAAACGCTCGGCTTTTTACCGTCCTGTGTTGCCTCTATGGAGCCGCTCCGTCTGCAGACTCTGTGCCTTCCAACTTGTATATCCCATCCTCATTGCCAAAATTCTGATGTGTATATTAGGTCCAATGAAATGATATTCAAGCAGATAACTGGAAATAACACATGGCAACCTTTATTGTCGAACGGAAGAACAAGGCTGAAGACAGCGCCCCCACCACACATCTCTTATGCACAACCAGAGTGCCCCCTAATGGCAATTTATTACATTGCCTCATGTTGACATTTACAACCAAAACAGCCTCCCACACATAGGAGCATAATCATACCAAAAATGTGTAACAACCTTAAATCTAGAGGTTTAATTATTTCTGTGTCTGGAACACCACACAATTTCTTTCTTTGACGGAGCTTATCAGGAAGAAGATTCAAATTGAGTGAAACTACTGAGGCTGATTTAAATTCAAGACTGACGATCAGTTGCCAGCAAGAGGATCAACTGCAGCATTGTTCTGGACAAAGTCTCCTTTGAACGCAGCCCCGGTGATTTCAGGTGACCAGAGGGACTTTTCACAGAACCAGGCTGAAACAACTCGTGTGAACGTCGGTACCAGTCAGACCCTGTAAAGTACCCACTCTTGGAACCTGTATGCTACTAAGTTACTGGTAGGATGAAAGCTCTCCTTTGTTTTGTTAGCTTAGAATGTCCCAATAGGTTATAGTGATTGGAGCAAGGTTGGCCATTTTAGGATGTGATGTCACATTACTGTTATTCTTTGTAACGAAGTTGTTGAGACATAATTTACCTGTAAAAGACCTGTAACCCACCTCTGAATCTTTCAATTTTCAATATAGGATATATTTTGAAACCTACGATTCTTGTCTGGCCGTTTTCTTGGGTCATACGTGTCACTTAAACTGAAAAGAGCTCACTGATTTCAGAGTTATGAGATTGAGGAAAATTCAGATTTTAAGTCATTAAAATCAACAAGGTTTTGCTTGCGTTTTTCCCCTAATAAACAAAGTGGTGCCTCGAGGTGGTTAAAACATATTTATGCAAAGAATTTTGTTTTGATCTAATGTTAATATTCCCCTACAATAGGGTCCTATCAAATCAGTTTTATTTTTTCAAATTTTGTTTTTTCTGTTTTTTTTCTAAATTCCACTTTTCCCCTAAATTCCACATTTTCATTGTAACCTTATTTATTAAACTAAAAAGTGTGTAATTAAAAAGTGACTGAACAATAATTAAACAAATAAATAGCCACAGAAATAGAAAAAAATGTCTGTTATTTTACTTTCATTAATATAACAAACAGCTGTGGTTCAGCATTAAATTATGTTTGTTTATTTACTAGGAAAAAAACATGTGAAACTGAAGTTATCTTTTGTAAAATAAAAATGTTTTATAACTGAACTTAACATTAAAAATGTCATAAAGAAACATAAAACCTACAAACAGCAACTGAATAGGACCTAAGCTCATTTACTTAATGTAAGTTGATGCACACGCACTGTTTACAGTGCTTTATCAAAAAATGGACAAAGCTTTTTCATTTTTACTAAAGGAATACAATATCTGATTCTGCACACAACAAAATCTTGGATAACCTCCCACCTGGACTCCCACCTCATTTCTGATTGTTGGGGAGTTTTCAGCGTGTCTCTCACCTGCCCCTCTGTGACTCAGACAGGAAGTGGTCTTCACAGCATCATCCAGCCCGTCATGTGCTGACAAAAGTTACAGGAAAGTTTTTCTACAGATAAATAAATAACCGCTGGGGTTTTGTTCTGTCCCAAACTTTACCCTAGCTTCATATTTTTGGAGGATGTTGATTTAGTGAGTTTGTTGTTCGCTGCGCGAGTCACGGACGAGGCTTTTTTTCCCTCCCCTCTATGGAAGGATTATCCTGACTTAATCCAAGAGCGTATATTTTCAATTTGAGAGCAGAATAATATGTTTTTTTCTCTCACAACTTTATGTATTTGTTCTCAAAATTTAAAATGCTCACACTCAAAACCACTGCTCTCTCTCAGAATTTCTCCTCACGCTCAAACTTTCTCTCTGCACAAACCCAAACTGCACTCACAAACTTCACTTTTCTGCTTGTGGATTTTTCCTGCGCTCTCACAATCAGGGAATACCGTCTCCTAGCAACTGTTCCAGCCAATAGAATGAAAGCATTAAAGTGGGCGGAGACAGCCTGCTCTGGGGTGCGTTTGTTTTCTTCCACTGGATGTGCCTGCAGCCTGTGTGTTGCTACATGCTGCATCTGCTCTTCTTGAGACCCAGTTCGTAATTAACCAACCGGCTGGAGCAGCAGAACTCTGACTAAAGAAGCTATGGTGAGTGCAGTAAAATGAAATATAAATAAATTTTTCGTTGGGGTATTTTTGTAATTATGATGACCAACTATCAGTTCACCATTAGCCGCTAGCGATTAGCGCTGCTAGCGATTAGCTGCTAGCATAAATGGTTCATTTAAAATCTCATAACTAAAAAAGATAAAATTAAAAAACAAAATGCTATTACAACCTCTTCATAAACAGCTAACGTGAGAAGAAGAAGTATAAGTATAAGAAGTATAAGTCTCAGAGTCCAAGAGATCCTCTGTTTGTGATGCTGATGAATCCAGTTGTTCTTCCGGTTCTGAAGCTTGAAGCACCTCCTCTCTCTCTCTCTGGTTCTGATTCTGAAGCAGTCTCCTTATCAGTAACTGGCATGCTGTGTTCCACTGATATCTCAGTTTTCTCCAGCTGTCCTTCAGACGTCAGCTGTTGTGGTTTTTCCTGTTTGGTTCCAGCAAGAACTTTGTTCAGGAAATACTTCATATTTGAAACCAGAAGCTGTGCTCCAGCTTGATTCAGAGTCATTCCATCAGACCCAAAA
>NW_013953096.1:172186-174594 GCF_001266775.1 Austrofundulus limnaeus | reverse complement strand
TCTGCAGATGAACAGAATGTCATGAAAACCTAGGTCATTAAAGGATGTCATGAATTACTTGCTTAAACATAAAAGTATTAGTTCCACCACAGTAATCTAGATCAAAATCCGATTAATTTCCCAGCCCTAATAGTGGGCACTTGCCCAGTGGTCCGTGGTGATCTTGGGCCAGGCGGTCCTCTCATGAACCAAAAAAAATTATAACTAATGTTTTGTCGACCGCAATGGCCCATTGGTTGATTTTCTTGAACGACATGAAGCTAATCCAATGAAATCTCCCCACCAGTGCACTCTTTGGGGCTTCTCTAGTTCAGGTCACCCCACCTGTCCCTCAAGACTTTTAATACACGACATGACAATATGGCAGCTAACAAAGAGGATCTAGTTCTCAAAAAAGGCTATGTTTCTTCAGTTTTCTGGAACTGGTTAGGTTTTGCAACCATGGACTTGAAGCAACAAAGACCTCACTGCAAAATCTGTTTGAAGGCAATTGCTAAAAAAGCAGGAGTACAACAAATTTATTTTGACACATGAAACAGAGACACTCCTTTAAGTGGGAAGCAAAATCAATTAAAATCGAATTTGGGACGAAAAAATCTGAGATTTTTTGCCACAGCAATGATTTAAGTCCTGATGAGTTCTTGAACGCTAGCTTGTTGTTGTTAGCAATTTTAGCAGATGGACTCTGTGCTTCATTCAGGAGGCAACGGACATTACATGTTCTCAAATTGGGAGTAGTTGTTCTGTTTATAATTATGAAGTTTGTGTGTAACATACAAGGGTTAACGGGTAAAATAATTTTAATAATTCTTAAAATGACTGGTTGTTTTTCAGCACAGAGTATTCTTATTATTGTTATAGTGAGAAAGTAGTTTTTCCGACGCAACTTGAATGTTGCTCGGGTCGTGCCGGACAGGAAGCGACTTGAACAAAAAGGATAAAAATAAACACACGTTCTCATCTCTGCGCAGGCAAACATATAGTATTGGTTCTGTTTGTTATGATATCAGACTGATAAGTATGGTGTCATAATTGCCTGATATTGGGCCGATAACTATCGTGCACCCCTAGAAAGTAGTCCAGGATTGTCCCCACTCAGCAGCCTGCTCTGACCAGTAGTGCAAAGCCACAAACTGTCTGTGTGAGGATTGTGCAGGCAGAATGACCCAGGGTGCAGGCAGGTTCAAAAAGGCAAAAATAAGATCTTTAATAAGCAAACCAAAAGGCTGATAAGGCAACTCAAAACTTACAGAATCCTCTCTGGGGAAACATGGAATACAGAACACACTACACTGGCTGGTAGCACAATGATGGGACACATCACAGAGAACAGAACACAGAATATAAAGAGAAACTAATTAAGGACAATAAGAAACACCTGGAGGAGACACAAGAGGAAATAAGTGAGCTTGGGCAGGGCTGGAGCAGGGCAGAGAAACTCGGGAACACTGAAACACTAGAAAACTAAAGCAAAAACATACAGATCATGACAGTCTGTACGCTGCGTGTGCCTGTTGTCTTCACCATCATCTGGAAGCTCAGCTACAGATCCTCCTGGTCAGAAATAAGACTCGCTCTTGCCTGCAGAATATATGATTTGATGTGTGGAAGGTAGGGTTGAGATGCAAATGTCCTGCTGAGGTTCTCAGGACATGAACCCACTCTGCTGCATCTCCCACGTGACCTGTCTGATGCTCCAGCACAGCTTCTCTGTCCGTCAGCTGGTAGATGACGTTCTGGTTGGAGACCATTGACTGCAAAACTAGTTGCATAACATAAAGATAAAATGTCACACTGTGCAACAAAGCAAGAGCTGAAAAATACTAATACACAGGCTTGCCATGTTTCTGAAATAAATTTTTAAGTATTTTTATTATTTTTCAATATAATCCACAATAAAAAAACAAACAACAAACTAACAAAAACACAAAACACCCGAAATCCCACCCATCCCACCCCTCCTATACCGGATCTACTGAACAACAAAAATCGATCTTGTGTTAATGCAAGTGATGCAATAAAAAGGTTTGTGTACAATGAAACAATATTTAACCTTTACACAAAGTTATCTGCCGAAATTTTTCTACATAAGATAAAAATGGCTGCCAAATGTCAAAAAAAAATTTCACAGATCCCCTGACAGTATATCTAATCTTCTCTAAATGAATGTAAGAATTAAATTCTCTTAACCAATGACCATATACTGGAGGATGTGGATCCTTCCATCGAAGAAGAATAAGTCTTCTAGCCAGTAGAGAGCAGAAAGCTAACACCGTCCTCTGATGTTCACTGAGGGAGGCCTCCGCTGGAGCCACCCCAAAGAGAGAGATGAATGGCAATGGACGAACAGCTCGTCCAAATAGTCCTGAAAAGGTATCAAAGATGCCTTGCCAGTATCTATGTAACTT
>NW_013953096.1:170821-171711 GCF_001266775.1 Austrofundulus limnaeus | reverse complement strand
GTTTTTCCTCTGTTTTAACTGATATAACAATTTGATGATGTGATGATTTTTTATTCAATGTTTTACTTACGAGGTCCTGGAATAGAACACATTGCCATCATGGGTACTGCTCCTTAAATGATATTAGAAAAAAGAAAAAAAAGAGAAGGATTAATACATAATAGCAGCAGTTTATGTTCTTGGTGCAATGACCTTAAATTTGGCACTAAAATTTGGCACTATACAGTATTTCTCAGGATAAACAACTGACCTGATATTGATTCTACATGAGAAGAAATGTCAACTTGGATTATTACAAGTTTTTACTTCTCTGTGTTTTTTTAAGATTTAAATCAGACAGAGCTATAGCAGAAAAGATAATTATTTGGTCACTCAGGACACATGTTACTACAAGGTGTACAAAATCAATCTAAAGCCCCCTTGCCACGTGGCTAAATGCTTTTCTCATTTCAGCTTCGGCCAAACGTGTCTCCGTTTCCAGTTCCAATCACTCTTTCAGAACCACCTCTGCAATGGTTCCAAGCTGGTGAAACCGGGTATTGCACACTTATAATTGTGATGTAAGCACACTGCTGCCAATGGGAGGTTCCAGTCAAACTGGTTACATGTGCACTTATAAACAGACAGTCAAACCAAAACAGTTGTTTTTTCTTTTTTCTTTTTTTACCACAATGGCTGTACCAGCTTAATCAGCTGGCCCAACTTTTGTAGCCGACGATCAGACTGCCTAGGTCCCTGCCTTTGACCACTACCCATCAAACATTGCAACTGACTCTTTGGCCCCTCCCACTGGTTGTAAGCCCATGCCTCCTCTTCGGGCTGTGCCCGGCTGGGTTCCGTGAGTGAAAGCCCAGCCACCAGGCGCTCGTCAGTGTGGCTCACCTCCAGAC
>NW_013953096.1:169511-170029 GCF_001266775.1 Austrofundulus limnaeus | reverse complement strand
GATGCAGTTGTGTGGTTTCCATGTGCTCTCCATGTGCTCCACTAGGCTTCTCAGCTCCCACGTAGCCAGAGGTACTCTGAGTGACGCGGGCACTCAGAGTGACTATCTGGAGTCCGAGTCCTCGTTTCCCACGTAGCCAGAGGTACTCTGAGTGTCGCGGGCACTCAGAGTGACTATCTGGAGTCCGTCTCTCGTTATCCTGTCCGGTAACGGATCTTCTGTAGTCCTTTAAGTTTCACTCTACCAGCGAAACAGCAGCTTACAGCAGTTCATTTTAGCGACCAGCTAGGTTAGCTTCGCTCTAACTCTCGAGTACATACAGCGACGAAGAAAACAAACACAGTCCAACAGCTTCTCATTGAAACTCTACTGCGTCTTGCTAACTTGCATACTGTATATTACAACTTCTCCTGACGACAAGTTTCCCTCCTCACTTTTAAACCAGCTAACTGCTCCTTCTATCTTATCTCCTCTCACGCTCATCTCCACTCCCTCCTCTCCTGTTCTTTTTTTTTTTT
>NW_013953096.1:166285-167568 GCF_001266775.1 Austrofundulus limnaeus | reverse complement strand
TTTCTGGGCAGGAGTCTTGCGTGTTATGCATTCGCCACACTTTTTAATATGTTGCTCAATGTCTTGCATCATCCTTGGCCAGTAGAACCTCTGACGGAGTAAGTCCAGAGTCCTCTCTATGCCTAAATGCCCAGAGTCATTGTGTACTGATCTCAATACAACATCATGGAAAATCTTTGGCAGGACTAGCTGATGGACCTCGCCACTTGAGTGACGCCTAGTGATGCGATAGAGCAGACCATCTTTCAGTATGGTCAATTTGTCTTTCTCTCTCTTTAGAAGTGACAGCTCTGGATTGGTGCCAGACCACTGATTAAGCTTAACTGCCTGGACAGCTGGGCCAATGACTGGGTCATCTTTTTGCGCCTGAACCAGATCAGCTTTTGAAACATGCTCCAGAGACTGCAACTCCATTCTCAATGGGAATGCATAGATGTCTGGTACGCATTCTGGGGGAGCTCCAGTTTGGTCTACACATCTGGTTGAACACTCTGGATTGTCTGATACCTGTAGCCTTCCGCAGATGGATTTAACAGCTGCCTCAGGTATGGTCTCCCAATCAGTGTCTGCATCAAAGTTCCTTGAAAGGATGTCCGCATCTATGTTATGCTTGCCTGGACGATAAAGAACATCAAAGTCGTACGTCGACAAAGCAGCCAACCATCTATGTCCCACTGCATTGAGCTTGGCAGTGGACAGTACATAGGTCAAGGGATTGTTGTCAGTACGTACTGAAAAGCGTGCCCCATAGAGGTAGTCATGGAAGCGATCCACCACTGCCCACTTTAATGACAGGAACTCAAGCTGATGTATAGGGTACTTCTTCTCAGACTGACTTAGTTTCCTGCTGGCAAAGGCAACCGGCCTTAGTTCCTCTTCTTGCAGCTGGTATAGTACAGCCCCCAGGCCCTTGAAGCTAGCATCCACATGGAGTTCATAGGGCTTTGTAGGATCAGCGAAGGCTAGTACTGGTGCATGTGTTAAGCAATGGATAATCTGATGGAAAGCTTGTTTGCAGCTGTCATCCCACCGTTCTCCAAAGGGCTCTGACTCTTTCAGATAGGACTTATTGAGNCTTTTGAAACATGCTCCAGAGACTGCAACTCCATTCTCAATGGGAATGCATAGATGTCTGGTACGCATTCTGGGGGAGCTCCAGTTTGGTCTACACATCTGGTTGAACACTCTGGATTGTCTGATACCTGTAGCCTTCCGCAGATGGATTTAACAGCTGCCTCAGGTATGGTCTCCCAATCAGTGTCTGCATCAAAGTTCCTTGAAAG
>NW_013953096.1:165435-165872 GCF_001266775.1 Austrofundulus limnaeus | reverse complement strand
GAATGATGGTCTCTCTGGCAGACTGGTTCTCAACCAAAATCCTAAAGTTGTTTACTTGTACAGCATGTGAAGGCACCACCATAGGTTGCAACAAGACATCACCTGGCAAAGGAGCTAATGGAGAGGAGTCAACCATCAGGATCTCCTTGCCCAGTGCCTGCCGAAAATGAACCTTGCAGGTTATCTGCACCTCTTTACCTGGGGGTAAGGACAATGGACAGGATCCCTGCCAAATCACACAACCAACCTGGTCATCTGGGGAACCCAGGGTGATAGAGTGTGTGGGTATATTTGGTGTTTCACTGTAAGCTTGGATGCCCAGAGTTCTAGTAATGTCCCGCCCCTCTTTCCTGCATTCCTGTACTAAATTACGGACATGGCTGGTGTTGGTACCGACAATGACAGGAATCGGCTCTTCTTTTGGGCTTGGACAGATG
>NW_013953096.1:162211-163024 GCF_001266775.1 Austrofundulus limnaeus | reverse complement strand
GCATTGCCAAATGCACTTTCCAACGCCTCCAAGTATTCATCAGGACTTGCCTCGGGGTTCGACTCACGAACAGATTTAACAATCTCTAATGCTGGCCCCTTTAAGCTTTCCATCAGCCTGCGCCTTTTCTCCTTGTCTGTGCAGTCACTCTCCTCTACCATGAGCCATGCCTGTTCCAACCAATGGTCAAATGGCTCCTCACTGGGAGGAACTGGGAGGTTTCCTGAGAACAGCCTCAAACGCCGATAACCACCTTCAGCTTGTGGTTTACGTGTCTTCTCCAAAAGATCGCCCACCGCTTGCAATATAGACTCAGTAGAATTTATGGGGAGATCAGAGTTGTGTCGTGGTGGAGTAGAGCTGGAAAATAAGTTTTGTATATCTTCCATAGTCTTTCCCTCAGTGTCCAAGAGACTTTTCACTTTCTGAGCAAAATCATCAGAAGCCGCAACTCTATCCAGAGTGACTATCGGCCATCTCTGACCACTGTCTGGCTCTAGCACTTCCTTTGGTGCATTCTCTCTGGGTACATTTTCTCTGCATTCACAGAGCACCATACGGCAGCTCAAGGAGGTGTGGAACTGACGGCCTCTGACCCTGACTCGCCCCAAGCATTTAATAGTCTCTAATGTTTCTTCTATCTTAGCTATCTCCACGTCTTCTGGGACCATTACCAAGAGAGCTTTAGCTTCTTCCAACCCTTCGCCCCGACACCACCTTTTCAGTTCTGCCGCTAACCCAATATAATCTGCCATACTTAAAACTACAGTAATGAAATTTAAGAACTTGCTTGTTCAATGCTTCAAAAAGACC
>NW_013953096.1:154323-161356 GCF_001266775.1 Austrofundulus limnaeus | reverse complement strand
TGTTAGTGTAAAGCGCTTTGGGGGTCCGGAGGGACTTGAAAAGCGCTCTATAAGTTCAGCACCATTTACCATTTATTTTAAACAATGTAAACACATTTTTAATAACTTTACATGAACTTTGAAATGTTAATTGAAATAAAAGGATATAATGAATGAACTTATCCTTGCTATTTATTATCTTATACTTCTCTAATGTTTTCACTATCCTGGTTACAAGCAGTCCAAAAGCTGGCTTCTCTGATGGTATGGGGGTGCATTAATGCCTCAGACATGGGCAGCTCACACAATGGAGGTTGGGACATAATTACATACCAAATTCTCACCCCTGAATTAAATAAAACTTAAAAATCTTTTTACTCTGAATATTTGATTGAAGTTGAACTTAAAGACAAAATAATCCATAAACAGTAGCCTTAATATTTGTTGTTTTAAAAGTCAAACTGACGAAACCATCTGCTGACTAAAGTTTGTAGATAAGCGGTCACAGCTGAAAGATACTTCCTTAAACTCATTGAGGAACTTCAGAAAAGTATTTCAAACTGTTTATCCTTAAAAATAAACTTTATTAAAGTTGACAGAAAAGAGTTCTTTACCTTGAAGAAGAATCACAGACAGAAAAAACATCTTTATTCTCCAGTAACAACCACAAACCTGTGGTTTAATTCAAACTCCTGCTCCATAAATCTGCCTCTCCCTCCAGTAATGATTCACCGCAGGGCAGGGATCAGGTGTTTTTATGACTTTCACTATAAAAGCATGACTGATTCAAAGACATGAGCTGCAGCGTTTGGTTCGAGACGTTTTGAACATTTAAAGAAGCAGAATAAAGTTCGAGACCAAACATTAAAGTGCCTGTGACATCAAATTTTTGTACTAAATATGAACACATTTTTGGAACAATAGCATTAATAACATACTGCAAAACTAATTTCACACCGCTGAGATGAACGGTTGTTGAGATATTTGCATGCAAAGAAACAGGAAGTGATGTCAAACGGGAATGTCTGCATGTAAACAGAGCATTGCTACAGTAGCTAACAGACTGTAGAGAAGAATCTGATGTTTTTAGACTATTTTGAGTCGCCAGAGACATGAAGACCAGTTAGTTTAAATAGTTTCAATAGACTTCTTAAAGTTTTCCCCTTTGATGTCACTTCCTGTTTCACTTTATCTGAGCCAAGTTCTAAAGAAAATATGTGATTTATGTGACAAAATGAGTAAAATCAAGTGTACTATGCAAAGTTTCTTAAATATAAAGTTTTCTTGGACTTTCTGTAGTTGAAGGATATAAACTAAACATCACAGTCACTTTAAAACATGCTAATTCTACTACCAGGTCTTTTACCTTTATTAAACATCCTCTCAGAAACCTGATTCAGTAAACTCGCTGTGTTTAATGCTACACATCATTAAATTCACTTGTGTCGTAATTAAAGTTAAAATTTTTGAATTTAGAGACCGTGAGATTATCTGAAAACAAACCTTAAAAAGTAAATAAAAGCAAGCAGAGAGGCGGTTCCAGTTCAGGAAGCATCAGTTTATTAGAACTTGATGTGAATGGATGAGTGTTTAAATACGCTGCTGAATGTTCCTCGCCTGGCTCCGCCCGCTCCGTCGGGCCCACAGGATGTACTTCGTTACTTTACACGTTAAACGAGGCCGGCTGCTGAACGCAGCTCGGCACAGGAAGGCCGATGGGTTTGTTTTGTTTTTTTATGCTTGGTGTGAACGCAGCCTGGCTGGAAATGTTGGCGAGCACTGGGTCAGCCGCTCAAATGTTTTAATCGTCCAGGAAGAAATAGTTCCCGCTCTTCTTCTGTTCCGTGTCCTGGAGGAGGAGACAGGTTGCTGAAGCCAGTTTAAATGGTTAAAACCAAACGGAGCTGTGAAAACCAAACGCACCTTGATGGAGTTGAGCTTGTTGATTCTCGGCCTGAAGTTGTTGGGGTCTCTCCTGAACGTGATCTCCAGCAGCGACAGGAAGCGGTTCATCCCAGCCAGCAGACTCTGAGGCCTGACGAAGAGAACGAGTCGAGGTTTGAAGAGCGCGGGGCTCGAGATCGTAAAGGGCACTTCCAAACGTATTCAGTGTCTTACGTGTTTGCAGAGGTCTTCTTGGAGGGAATGCCGTCGAACACGATGACCCTGTCGGCCAGGTAGGTGGCCATGATGAAGTCGTGCTCCACCACGAACGCAGTCTTCTTAGCGTGGAGGATGTACCTGAAGAAAAAAGTTATAAATCAAACATGAGAAACAATATCTCCTGCAGCGAGTGCCCGGTGGTCCAGCCCTGGCTCCTGGGACTCAGATGAGCTCGGCTCAGAAGAGAGAGAGACCACCTCCACCTGGGCTCACCTCCTGAGAGGATCGTCAAGGTTGATCGTCAAGTAAGCGGTGCAGAGAGTGAGGGTCTGTGGCTGTAAGCTAGGTCTTATAATGCTAAAGATGCTAATGCTAATTCAACCACCAAAGGTACTTGAGCCAATGCTAGTTCCACTATTAGTGCTAATGCTAGGTCCACTACTAATCGTATTTATGCGAATGCTACAGCCGTTACAAGTACTAATGCTAGGTCCACTACTAATGGTATTTATGCTAATGCTACAGCCGTTACTAGTGCTAATGTGAGTTACGCTATTAATGGTTAGGCCGGTCACAATAACAAATTTTGCTGGGCGATTAATTGTCTCACAAATTATTGCGATAAYCGATAATATTGCCTGGTGACCATTTTACAAATAATAATTATAAAAGCGTAATATGTAAGTGTYATAAATRAATAAACTTWAATTTTTAAAMAATGTTTAACAAAGTGGACTCTCAGTCTCTAACAAAAAATGCACTTGAATAAAAAAAACCAAAGAACAACAAAATGTAAATTAAACACCACACACAACTAAGACAGTAAATAAACAATATTAAAGTGCAGCATCTCTTTAGAGATGAAGCAAATTACACAGCCTGGTGAGGACCCACTGTTTCTTATGGGGACATAAGCCCAGTTAATATCCCATGTAAAGTGTAGGCTAGGTTTAGGGTCAAATGGTAATAGAAAATACTGGTAAATGAATGAAAGTCAATGCAAAGTCCCCATGAGGATAGAAGAACAAACGTGTCTATGTGTGTGTGTGAGGAGGGGACAGTCAGTGAGGAGACAAGCAGAGCGCTGCGGGGAAGGAAATCAGACAGTTCAGAGTTTTCCTCATGAGTTGTTGGGACAGCTACAGGTTTTTTGGGTGTTTTGTTAAAACACAGATGGTGCGTTTAGGTTTCCTGTTATTTTTGGGAACTACAGGTAAAGTCTTGACGAGTTTGTCGTGGGTCTGGGGGAGTTTCAGCCCCGACCCCTCCTCCTCCTCTCTCTCTGTATCTCCCCGCAGCGAATTTCAAGCTCTGCAAGTGCTCCGACACTGCAGCAGCCGCGTTCTACTTTGAAACCAATTCTATCTCCATTTTTCAGAATCCCATCAACATTTCTTTAGTTTGTTATTGCTACGAGCTCTCAAGCTAAAGCGAGCGTTCACTCCTCCCAACACTAAGAAAACAGGAGGGGAGGAGTCAGCTGAGCTCCTGTGCAGCGGAGCACAGAGAGGGAGAGAGACGAAGTAAACAAACAAGCAGGAAAATGAAACTTATCGTCCTCCTTTTTTTTTACTGACCACAAAATAATTTATCGTGCAATTAATTGATTTATTGACTATCGCGAGAGGCCTATTAATGGTATTTGTGCTAATGCTACAGCCGCTACTAATGGTAATGCTAGTTCCACTACTAATGTTACTTATGCTAATGCAAGTTCCACTACTAATGGTACTTATGCTAATGCTACATCCACTACTAGTGATAATGCTAGTTCCACTACTAATGGTACTTAGGCTAATGCAAGTTCTATGACTAATGATACTTATACTAATGCTAGTTCTACTACTAATGGTACTTGTGCTAATGCTGCAGCCACTACTAATAGTACTTATGCTAATGCTAGTTCTATGACTAATGATACTTGTGCTAATGCTACAGCCACTACTAATGGTACTTATGCTAATGCTAGTTCTATGACTGATGATACTTGTGCTAATGCTACATCCAATACGAGTGCTAATGCTAGTTCTACTGATGATTCTATTACTGGTCATACAAATACTAAGAAATACTACTAAAGCTAATTTTACTAATGCTAAACTACTCACAGCATTACTACTACTTCTGCTAATGCTGGTTCTAATACTAAATCTACTTCAGTAATGCTAAAGCACTTATGCTGATGCTTTTAGCTAGTGTTTTGCTACATTTAACTACAGTTCAGCTAGGGTTAGCAAACTGATGCTTGCTAATGGTAACTGCACTACTCTAATGCTAATATGCCAATGCTTATAGCTAATGCTAGCTTGCCATTTTTAATTTCTTGAAGGAATGTTTATTACCAGCTGTTTTTGTGTTTTTTTAATCTGTTAGCTCTCAGATTATACGATGTAGCAGACTCTCAGCCACCCAAACTTTAGCTCAGTATCTGTAAAATTAGTAGCCGCTGAGCTTCACCTCTTGATGACCCTAGCTGCCATCAACCTCTGCTCAGAGTCGAGGTACGCAGACGGCTCGTCGATCAGGTAAACATCTGCCGGTTTCCCCAAACACAGAGTCAGAGCGACTCTCTGCAGCTCACCTCCAGACAGGTTCTGGACCTGGAGGAGCAGAAAGGTGATCATGTACATCTGTACATCTTTCAGGACAGAACCAGGTTTAGTTTTGAGGACCCAGGTCTTACGTCCTGGTCGATGATGCTCTCGATCTGCATTGGCTTCATCACGTCGGTGATGAACTGTGGGTGGGTGTAGGCATCCCGGATCTTCTCGTGGAGCAGAGCTCGGACGCTGCCCTGCAGGACGACACACCAAGTTTAAACCAAAGCTTCAAACTGTCCTAGTTTTATTCTGACCTGAGGGGTCCTTCACCTTGAACTTGGGGCTGATGGTCTGAGGTTTGTAGCTGACGTTCAGGATGGGAACTTCACCTGAAAGAAGAGGCGGATTCTGTGTTCGGTTCTGTTCGGTTGTGTTTGGTTCAGACGTTACGGTTTGTGTGCGAGAGAAAACTCACCTCCTCCGTCAGGTTTGAGTCCTCCGGCCAACATCCTGATGAAGGTCGTCTTTCCCGTGCCTGAAAACAAAAACACAGAAACACTTTAAACCTTGTGAAGTTTCAGACGGGTCAGGGTCCAGAACCGAACCGGCAGCTCACCGTTCTCTCCCAGCATAACCATGATCTCAGAGTCCGTGAACTCTCCTCCTTTGATGTCCAGAGAAAACTCGCCCATCGTCTTCGCCATGTCTGGGTACTGAAAATCATCCCGAACAGAGTTCATGTCAAACGGTTTGAAATCTGTACCGACGGAAGAAGAACGGGAACAACGGAGGACTTTGAAAAAAATTTTTAAGAAAATGAACGGGGGCTCGCCCGGGATACTCGTAAAGACAGACCTGGTAATGCCTGAGCCTCTTCACCTCCTCCTCATTGGCTGTTTCTGCCACCTTGAAGACCAACGAGGTTTCACGGAACCTCAGGTTCTCTGTGGGAACGTAACCGTCCAGGAAGATGTTGATACCTGAAGGAGTGGACAAAAAAAAAAGTTGTGGTTCTTCAGTATTGGATCAAGGCCCAGGATCAGGTCACATAATAAAACTCCCATCTGTTAACATTTTATGTTTAGGGATTTTCAATTTAGACAGGGTTCCTACAGTTTAAGGCAAGTTAAATTTAAGACTAAGACTTTTTAATGTCAAGTGAAATTAAATTTAAGATCAATTTCACAATAAAACACAAAAGACAAAAAATAAAACTGTGGCAGAAACTCATGAATCAAAGTATTTTTGGTTGAAGTATTCAAATATTGCTAATAGACCAAGTGTTTTTATCCATATCGAACTATAGCTAATGTAATTTCTGGAAATCCTCTAACGACCTAAAATTTGGAGTTTTAGGACCCACAGTGGGGATCTCAACCCCAATTCACTGTAGATAAAACCTTAAAGTGCCTGTGACATCAAATTTTTTAAGAAAAGCGAATGCATTTTTTGGAAAGACTACATTATTAACATATTAAAAACAAATTTCACGTTGCTCAAATGAACAGTTGTTGACAAATTTGCATGTTAAGTAACAGGAAATGATGTCAAAGGGGAATGTCTGCAAGTAAATATAAAAAAATGTTACCAATTGTTTTAATATTGGAGATGAATCACAATCATCCTATTTAAAATGTGTTAACATTTTTAAGACTTTTGAAAAAGATTCATTTAAAACATTTTAAGGCTAATTAAGGCCTTATTTTTGGACTGATTAATTCAATGACTTTTAAGACTTTTTAAGGATCTGCAGGAACCCTGTTAGAGCTCGGACAGAAAAGGTTTAAGCTACTTCAGTGTTTTTATCGGAGCAATTAAGTTCAGGTGATGTAAAAGAAGAGTTCCTGCATTTTAGGGTTTGTTTTACTTCCTGTACCTAAAAAACCCCACATTAGATGAAGACTATGGTAGATACTTCATCCAGGTTGTTATCAGACCTTTTGTTTAAATCTACGCCCTGAGGTCTGGGTCGTACCTTCTCGGACGCTGAAGGGCATGGTGACGACCCCGTAGGCGCTGGGGACTCCGTACAGAACGCAGATGAAGTCCGACAGGTAGTCCAGCACGCTCAGGTCGTGCTCCACCACGATGATGTACCTGAAGCAAACAACCAACATGAAACAGGCGCCGCCCAGGAGGAAGCGGTGGACGACCGGCACCCCCCCCCCTCACCTGTCCGGGGTGATGAGCGAGCGGATGGTGATGGCGGCCTTCAGTCGCTGCTTCACATCCAGGTAGCTGGACGGCTCGTCGAACATGAAGCTGCAGCCGAGGAGCAGAAAACACGACGGTCAGCAGGAGGTCAAAGGTCAGGGTGAAGCAAGGTTATAAAAGTTTTGGATTTTTCATTATAGTTTAGTTTTAGATAGTTTTGACTTTTTTTCTTTTAATTCAGTTGTTTTTATTAGTTT
>NW_013953096.1:150766-153323 GCF_001266775.1 Austrofundulus limnaeus | reverse complement strand
GCACAGCAGCTCCTATCGTCATCTCATCTGCAGGACTAGCTTGCGCACGCTTATGGTGCGTTCAAAGACGTCTCAGAAAAAAGCATTGCCTTATGTCAATAATGGATAAAACAGCTGTTACGGCTAAGACAAGTGCGGGGACAGAGAGCGCAGATGCAGGAAGTGCGGGGACTCAGGGAGACATGTCCACATATATCCCGCATCCGTTATGTCCGTGCCTTCACTGCCCAGGGCCCTTTGGAGACCGTGGGCCCCTGGGCAGTTGCCCAATTGCCCATATGGTTAATCCGGCCTTGCTCATGGCAGCAAACGCTCACACCTGACCAAAAATACTAAAAGTCACATAAAATAGGAAGTTCAGATAGATGTCTATGACTCCAATATCATCGTTGCAATATTTATAAATATTATTTCCATCAGAAGATTTTCTAATATAAACTATCTGTTCTGTGTTCCTCTCTCTTACCGGTTGGTCTGCTCCTGCCTCTCATGTCCCTGCATGACATCATCATTACAACAGAGAAAACTACAAAGAGTAATCTACAGCAGTGGTTCCCAAACTTTTTATCTTCTGACCCACAAAATAACAGTAGCAGAGACCTGTGCCCACAACTATTTTTGGATGATAAACATTTGTATCAGGTAAACTAAACATGGGCATAGTAACAGTATTTTTTTACTACATTTATCTATTTTAAATACACTAACCTGACTCCTTTGTAACAACTAAGGCAAAAATGTAATTAATTCAGAAAATCTTTTCAGGACCCCACCTTGATGTTTCGGGACCCCACTTTGGGTCCCGACCCCAACTTTGGGAAACACTGATCTACAGCACCAGATTTACAGAAGCTAAAAGTATCTGTTAAAGTTTTTTTATCATACAACTGATTTACAGATGTATGCATTAGTTCTGTTTACAGCTCAACCTACAGTAAAACTTACAGTTCAAGTTTTCACTAATTTAATTCAAGAGCTCCAGCTCTGTACCTCCTCTCCTCTTGTCTCCTTTCTACAGTCGCTGCATCACTGCTGCTAAACAAACAACATGACTTCAGGGATGAGGAACACTCCTGGACCTAAAGGTGGCTCATTTTAAACTGAACAAGAAGAAAAGTCACGTATTGATCTCTACGGAGAAGCATTTTACCAGATAAATGTACACAACTGCAGTGAGGAGTTGTTCTGCAGCTGACAACCTAATCACACCCAAACCCTTATAACTGTGGAAATAATGAAACATCAAGCTGACATCAGTCCTCACCTCTTCTTTCTGCATCGATTATATTTAATGTGGGTTTTTAAACAGGACCTCACAACCTGAAGCTCCACCTGCTCTCTCTCTCTTCTTCTCATGATAAAACAAAATTGTGTTTAAAAGCAGCAACAAGCTAAAACATATTTCACTAAACTAATTTCAGACCTCACCTGAACTTCCTCCACCTCTCCACCTTTTATTGCTTCATATGTCTCACTACTTATTACACATAATATCTAATATAATGTCATGCATATTGATAAACTATGATCAGGTGTTGCCCTTGTGTGTTATTCACCGGTGTTACTCTGAAAAAACAACAACAAATAGGTCCTGCTGCTGCTGATTCAGTCTGTTTTACTGATGGTGGCTTTGTGCTGGATTACACCTGTCTCCTCCTGTCCCCTGTGAGGGACACGTCCCACCCGTTCATTATAGCAACACCTTCCTAAAATAATCACGTAACTCAATTTTGCCAACAAAGGACTTGGGTGATAATTTTAGGAAGGAGTTTCTCCATGCTGGTGATACCTGGCTGGGCTGTTGCTGAGAGAAGCTAGCTTATCAAGATACTCACAGTTACTGTCACAGTCACACTCACGTCTTTGGGTGAGCTTGATTACGCTTTCCCCCTTGTGATGTATTCCACCCATTTTATCGCTTCTTTCCACAAGACACCTGCTTTTATTTTTCTCACAGTCATGTTAGAAGAAATCCCAAATTGGACTTTGCCGCTTTCTCTCAACTTTTGTTGTCGTCATGTTGCAGACGAGCGCTGAGCAGCAGCAGATTGTAAACAAATGACGTTATGGACCATGAGGTGCCGTAAACCGCCCACAGCTAACGTGAAATTGCTCAATGTAAAAAATAAATAAATGTTTAATCCGTCCACATGGCTTAAAATAAATTGACAAAAACTAAAACGAAGGATAGTCTGTTGATAATTTCAGTTAGTTTTAGTTACCGTATTTTTCGGACTATAAGCCGCGACTTTTTTCCTGAACTTTGAACCATGCGGCTTATAGTCCGGTGCGGCTTATACGTGGATTGTTTCTTTAGCCACCAGGGGGCTCTTATCCTCCATTTGCTTCAACCACTCGCTTCAAAAAAAGAAGAAGAAGAAAAAAAAAGCGATCGCTTCCGGAGCCGACTGTTGTACCAGGAAGCAGCGATTTAAAGATTTACATTTAGTCAATGGCCAAAAACTCATAAAAGGGGATAAAACAGACATTTTTCACGGTGGAATCTGACTGATTAAAACTTTGGAGCTTAATCCAGGACCAGTTTGTGGATAAACAT
>NW_013953096.1:142834-149766 GCF_001266775.1 Austrofundulus limnaeus | reverse complement strand
ATATGTTAATGTTCGCGGGTTTTTTTTTTTTAAATGGCGGGTGCGGCTTATAGTCCGAAAAATACGGTAGTTTTGTAAAAAGATTATACAGTTTTAGTTAGTTAGTTATTATTTTCTTCATTTTGTTTTAGTTTTTATTTATATCAGTTAACTAAAATGTTTTTTTAATTCTTTCGTTAGTTTTAGTTAACTATAATAACCCTGGGGTGAAGGAGGAGCAACACTCACATGTCGGCCTTCTGGATGCAGACGACGGCGCAGGCGAACCTCTGCAGCTCCCCTCCGGACAGGTCCTCCACGTTCCTCTCCCTCAGGTGACTCAGATCTGACCACAAACAGGTCCAGGGTTAGACTGGTGCCAACGTGGAAAACTACCAGACGTTTGTTTCTTTAAACGTTCGTACCGAGCTGATTGCAGACGATGTCCTGAGTGTCTGTGTCGTCCTTCCTGCTCAGGATGGACCCTACTGACCCCTGCAGGCAGAGACCAGCAGTTACAACCAGAACCAAACCAGACCTGAACACGAGACCTGCTGGGGTCACACACCTTCACGGTTTTGGGGATCTGGTCCACGTACTGCGGCTTGACGATGGCCCTCAGGTCGTCCTCCAGGATCTTGGTGAAGTAGTTCTGCAGCTCAGAACCTCTGAAGTAGGTCAGGATCTCCTGCCAGTCTGGAGGGTTCTGGATTCAGAACCACAAGCGTCATGAAAACAAATTCAAACCTTTAGTTTGAGTTCAATTCAAACCTTTAGTTTGAGTTCAATTCAAACCTTTAGTTTGAGTTCACTTCAAACCTTTAGTTTGAGTTAAAAACCTGAAGTTTATCAAACTCAAACACAGGCAGCAGATTAACAGTAAAGCAGCTACGCCCAGATTATAATCTCTGCAGAGGCGGGTCCGGCGGCTCGACACTCACGTCGTATTTTCCCAGGTTGGGTTTCTGTTTTCCAGCCAGGATCTTCAGAGCCGTGGACTTCCCGATACCGTTGGTCCCCACCAGACCCAGAACCTCCCCGGGCCTGGGGATAGGCAGCCTGCAGAACAAAAACACACAAATTATTAGATTATTAATAAATTGTTTCAATCAGCAGATTATTTTCTGTCAAATCAGTTTCCATTTTTATTGAACAAATTCACAGCTAAAGAAATATAATTTTAGAGTGCTGAAAGGCCGCTCAGCCAAACAAAAGATAAATCAAGCAGAAAAAATTATTCAATTGAACGAAATTGATAACTATCAAAACAAATGCTAAAGCTAAAATTAACAAAAAACATTAAAAGTAGCAAAAATTTTAGGTTAAATTAGGTAAACAGAAGCTAAATGTGACCCATCATATCGAAATAAGGATCAAGTCAAATTTGGTCAAAATAACCTAAATACATTTTCAGATTCCTGCTTAAAAACTTACATTTTGATCCCTGGATCGTTCTGATTTTCATCAGCTTATCCAGAAATATGACTTAATTTGTCTTGTTGGTTACGATAACACATTACTGTTTGGTCTGAATCTTAATTTTATGTAAATCTAGAGTTATTTTTGCTGTCAATATAAAGAGGAAACCTTAAATAGTATTAGTACATCAAGATTTCCCAGTTGTAAAAAAACAAACTTTTCTAGCTCATAAGGGAAAATTTCTAAATTTTAAGGTGTTTTTCCTCAAAATCAGATTTTTGTTGTTGCGACTGCTCAAAAAAATGCTTCAGATTTTGTTTTAAGATTATATTTTAGACAGCTCATTCAAACGATACATTTATAAGGCAATAATTATATTTTGACAAAATGCAATTTTTGCACACGTTTAAATCAAAACCCTTTATCTGCCCATTTCTCTACATTCCACTTTTGGACCTAATCCTGGTTTCGATGTGATGGGTCGCAAATTTAGCAAAACATGAGCTTGTTAAAATATCCAAAACAAGAGCAGGAGAGAGCAAAACAGAACATTTAAAAACCATGTGCTAAAATAAGAGTTTGAGCTAAACATCCATTTCAACTTATAATGAAAAATTAAATAAAATTAAAGTTGAACTGACTAATAAACTTCAAATAATTTCATGCAGACAGTTGTTTTATTTAAAATCACAACTATAAGTTAAGTCAGGCAGAGTACCTGTGTAGTTTGAAGGAGTTGGCACAATATCTGTGTGTCGTTTCTTTCTCCAGGTTGCTGGGAAGGTTGACGATGGACAACGCTCCAAATGGACATTTCTGGAAGGAGAAAAACCCGTTAGGAACTCAGACTGGACCACAGAACCACGGTCCTTTCCGTCAACAATACCTTGATGCAGATGCCGCAGCCGATACACAGAGACTCCGAGATCCAGACGATCTTACTCTGAGACGTCACCTCGATGCACAGTTTACCTGCAGACACATGGGTTAGCATAAACACTACTTCCTGCTGGGAGGGGGGTTCTGAGGGGTCCGGACACTCACCCATGCGGACCACCGGGCAGCTCTTCTTGCACTCCTGACGACATTTTTTAGGTTTGCACTTGTCGTGGTTGACGATGGCGATCCTGGTGTTTTTATCCGCCATGACGGGGGGCTGGAATGACGGGCGCTCGCACCTGCGGAGCAGAGATATATAACAGGAGTTTGACTGAAGCAAAATAAAAAAAATTTTAAAAATCTGTTTTTTGACCAACAAGTTAAAGGAAACAAAGAAAAATGACTTTAACATTTGTTTCCACATTAAACAACTCTTAAAAATGTTATTTGCAATGATTAGCAAAGCATGCTAAAGCTAAAATTAAAGCAAAGAAACTAAAATGATCAAAACAATAGCTAACATCGAACAAAGCAGATGCTGAAGCTAAAATTAGCAATTAGTTATTAAAACATGCTAAAACTAACAAGAGAACCTGACAACAACAAACAAAATCAGAAAATAAAAAACTACAAAACATTGGCCACAATTAGTAAAACACGTGCACACAAACAATACAAAGAACCCAGCAAACATAGGTTAAAATTAACACAAAGTAGATAAAATCAGCAAAACAAACTATAATAAGAGAAGCCTGCTCCAATCATCAGGTAAACATTACAAAACATTGTCTGCACTTTGCAAAACACATGATGCTAAAGCTTCAGTTAGCATAGCAGAAGCTAAATTATGCTAAATTATTAAGCAAAGCATAAGCTGGTGGTTAATAAATTAAGATCCAGATTTAAAATAATAACCAGGAATACAGACATTAATTTAACACCGGAACTAAACATGGTGATTGTAAAAAATATATACATATTTAATTAAAAGCGTGTGACGTGTAAGAAATAAATCATGAAATTACTTTTGCTGCGTTTTCACTTTAAAATGATGCTCATGTTCATTTGATCACAGAAATGAGCGAAACAGATGTTTATATTTTATAAAAATAAAACCCTCTTATCAAGGTCTGATCAGACCTTTATCTAATCAATAATTTCCTCCTGCTTAATTCGGCGACATAATTTAGTAAAACCAGACTGAATTTAGAGACTTCTTTCAGTTTTTAAACCCACATCGAAACGTGACGGGCGTTGGCAAAAAGCATCAATGAGTTATTTACTTCAAATTCATTAACGACACGTAGATTTTTCAGGTGCCGAATTCATCAGCTAACCCATGAGATTAGATAAACACGTTAATTACGATAAATTACTTATTATTAAAGTTTATTTTTAAAGAACGCTTTGATTTAACCGATTATCCAACGCAGATTTGAATACTAGTTACTTTAATTGAGGAAACGTCATATTTTCAGGAGCTTCCGCTCACATTTAAGAGCTGTGAGATATAAACACGACTTTTGAGAACCAATGAGGTCTAACTCTGTGCTCATAGAAGACAAACGATCAAATTAAAAATGGCCAAATGGAATCGTACCTTTAAACGCAGCCACCAGGGAAAGCTAACACTTAGCCGCGTAGGCCCCACTGTGACAGCTGCTCTACAGTGGTCACAAACCCCCCAAAACAGAGCAAAACTCTGGGCGATAGATTCAAAACTCACCCCTCTTCGACTCCAACACTCCTCCTTAGGATAAAACAGAAGAGAGGCGACACTTATAAGAAAGTATTTGATGTAAAACTTGTTTTTTCTCCAGCAACGTGTTTCTCTACTAGAAGCCGGCTGCGGGAAAGATGGCGGGACGCACGCACGCCACACGTGACCTGACGTAATGACGTAAAACGGCTGCGTTTCATCACAGCGACGAGAGAAACTTGAGTTTAAATCTGTTGTGTGGGATAAACTTGCATCTCATGAGTTAACGGGTATGTTAGAGGCCTCCGCTAATATATATTGTGAGTTCAGTTTTCATATATTTATCATAAATGACGTTTTGGTGTTTTTAAGGTTATATTATGAAAAAGCTTGGGCGTTAGCAGCTAGCTGCATCATCGCTAACATGTTTGCTACATTTAAGCAGCAGTCAGCGAAAATAAAACTCAAATAATAGTGTCATTTACATGCCGAATTTATCACAAAATCTCACTAAATCGTTTATGACCCTTAAATGGGCCCTGCAAACTATCTCATTTGACTTATGCAAGAATGAGTTAGAAAAAGTCTACAATTTAAATGAGATCCGTGCTCGTTTACGGCATTTCAAAGTAAAAGCGTCCGAATATCAGTTGCAGCGTGCTCCTCATAGGTTTATTTTATTTTATGGTTACAGGATGGCCACCCCGAGCAAGACGCCGCCTGGTGCCGACCCCAAACAGCTGGAGAGAACCGGGACAGTTCGGGAAATAGGCTCCCAGGCTGTGTGGTCCCTGTCGTCCTGTAAGCCAGGTAAATAAATCTCAGGAGGAGTGAGGCTTTATTCATAGAGGAGGGAGTTTAACCATCAACCTTCCGTCTGAGTGCAGGTTTCGGAGTGGATCAGCTGAGGGATGACAACCTGGAGACCTACTGGCAGTCGGATGGATCTCAGCCTCACCTGGTCAACATTCAGTTCAGGTAACCTGTGAAGTTGGCTGTTGGTGGAGCTGTTGTGTGTCCATGTGAGTCGATCGTTTCCACCTGGCGTCTGCAGGAGGAGGACGACGGTGAAGATGTTGTGCATCTACGCCGATTATAAATCAGATGAGAGCTACACGCCGAGTAAGATCTCTGTGAGGGTGGGTAACAACTTCCACAACCTTCAGGAAGTCAGAGTAAGACTCGTCTTAATGAAAGTCCTGACTGCCCCAGGTTTGACACGCTCTCTGACGCTTTTCTTCTGTGGTTTTTCTCGCTGCAGCAGCTGGAGATGGTGGAGCCCAGTGGCTGGATCCACATCTCGCTCCTCAACCAGGTGCAAAAAACCCCCCTAAAGATTCAGTTTAAACATTTCATATTCACCAAAAGTTTCCTAAATGACTCCGAGTCGGTGCGTTTCAGAGAACCAACGACCCGATCAGCACCTTCATGATCCAGATCGCGGTCCTCGCCAACCACCAGAACGGCCGGGACACGCACATGCGCCAGATCAAGGTGTACACGCCCGTGGAGGAGAGCACCATCGGCAAGTTCCCACGATGCACCACGGTGGACTTCATGATGTACCGCACCATCAGGTGATCCGGTCCGGAGACCTGACCGAGACTGCGACTCCTTCAAAATAAAACCCATGAATTCAGACTTTATTCACCAACTGAGTGTTGGACCTGACTAGGAATATTTTTTTAACTCTTTGTGACTGTGATTTTTTTTATTTGTTTCAAGATCTTTAAATAAACATTTCAAACCCAGATGAAGGAACTCTCTTGACCCCAGAATCTGGATTTACTGCTTGTTCTGTAGTTCTACAGTTTCACCACTAGAGGGAGGCCGAAGCTACAGGAGTCAGAGTGGATGAGGTGGGCGGGGCTTACATGATCAGTTTATTTGGTAACAGTAAGTGTCTTGATTTGCTGTTTGACTGTAAACAAAATAAAAGTTTGTAAACATGAAGTCCTGAATGAGTTACAGAAATCTGTTAAAACAAGATGTGAAAATCAGCTAAACAGCAGCTAAAAGCTGCAGAGGCTTTAACGAGCAAAACTGTAAAAAAAGTATGAATTGGCCAAACTGTAGCTAAAACTTAATGTTTTACAAACTGTTTCTTTTTCTCCAGAAATACCCAGATTCTGACCCAGTTTTGACCAAGTCTTTTAGAGCAGAACCATCTGGTTCTGCATCAGTTTTCACATCATTTGATGTCGGTCTCGTCAGTTTTTATGAGGTGGAACTAATAAAACAAAGTAAACCAGGAAGATCTGGTCCACAACGTAGACATGGGTTCTTCCCCTATCAACTCCCACCACAGAACCAGAACCACACAACCAGAGAACCTGAGAAGAACGCTCAACAGTTACAACATGGAGTCAATTCAGCTTTTCACAATAAAAGCCTTGCAATTTATCTTGGAAGTCTCATACAAATTACTTCAGAACAAAAATAGCAAAATCCACTGCAGTACTGTACAAGGTAAATGAGTTCTGTAATAATAAAGCACTGTTTATATTACATAATGTAATAATTGTTCCACATTTGACTTATAGTGTTGAAGTCTGGGGAAAGTCATGTAAAAAAATCACTAATTCTATTTTTATTTTGAAAAACAGAGCCATAAGAATTTTAGCCAGAGTACATTATAATCACCAATAAAATATATTATGTCATCAATTTAAATTAATACAATTTTACAAGTTGGTTGATTAAAGGATTTTGTTGATTATGTAAAACTTCATTAAGAGGGAAAATATTTAAAATCTTAAAGGATTTGAAATGTTTGTGAAACTTAAAACTCAAACTAACGTTAAAGATGTACCTCAGTTCAAGAAATATGGTTAGTGATTATAAAAATGCTGGTTCCATTAATTTATTTGGAAGAATGGTAAAATTTTATTTGTTGATAAAATATGAAAATATATAATAGGCATTCATACAAGCTGCTGTTTGAGTAGTTGTAATC
>NW_013953096.1:141073-142709 GCF_001266775.1 Austrofundulus limnaeus | reverse complement strand
CACACACACACACACACACACACACACACACACACACACACACAGGAGGTCAGACCATCACCCTCAGCCCTGAGAGATAAAACAGCCGACAGGTCGTTCCGTCTCACCTGTTCACCCACCCCACACACACACACACACACACACACTTTTTTGTCTCCCAGCGTCTCTTTTCCACTTTCTGTCTTCAGGCCCAAACACGTCGGCGCCGCCGACACGGCGGCTTCAGCTCGGTGAAAGGAAGCTGTAAAATAAACTCAACACCCAGAAGAGCAGAAACACCTGCAGTGATCCAGTCCGTGACAAATAAAACACAAACTCCTGATTCACGCCGTCAACGGTGGATTAAATGACAGAACACAGGAATCCAACAGAGCAAATCCAAACAAATAAACAGAACAAAAGACACCAGGACATCCAGGATGTTTGAATAGAGCCTGATCAAATATAAAAACTTCCTATAATCAAACACTGGTCACCACAGCCTTGTTAAAGATTAAGAGCTTAAAGAATTGTTTGTTTTACGCAACAGACGTTCAAATAAACAAAATCAAATATGAGAAACTTCAGTTCCTCTGAGGATTTTGTTCCTACGATTCTGTTTGAGTTTGTTTTTTAATGTGATCTGTTTGACAGATTTTAGTCTGAACAAGTCGATTCAAATAAAGCAGCAGAGCGTTCAGTCCTGATCAGATGTTTTACAGCATCTTGTACTCAGAATTTATAAAATGTTGTCTAAAAACAACAGAAAAGATTCACGTCCAGTTTAAAGTGGTTTTAAACAGGTTTCACAAACTTTTTTTTGCATTTGTTAACTTAATAAAGCATAAAGAATGGTGGAGAAACAAACATTATAGGAAGTTTAAAATACAAAAAAGGATCCTGAAGCATTTAAAACCCAGAGGGAAAATTATGAAATATTTGTTTTATTAAGGTTTGTCTGCAGAAACATATCAGGACTAAACAATACAGGTAGGGACTGCTGACAGGGTGTCAGACTGAAGAAGTAAGAACTGCAGACAGAGCTGTGATGGTGCGTTCACACCGAACGTGATTTCAGCATCTGGAGCATCAGGTTTACATGCAAAGTCTATGGTGGACGCGCTTCAATCAGCGTCGGGAAGTGCTGCGAGCGCGATTAGAGCAGCACGATTTGAACGATCTGAGCGTTCGACGCGCTGAGGCGCAAATCTCTGAAGTTAGAAAATCTGAACTTTTGCAGCTCGACGCGCAGCATCAACCAATCAGAGAGACTCCACTGTGTGACGTAGAGACATACAGTGGGGAAAATAAGTATTTAGTCAGTCACCAATTGTGCAAGTTCTCCCACTTAAAAAGATGAGAGAGGCCTGTAATTGACATCATAGGTAGACCTCAACTATGAGAGACAAAATGCGAAAAAATTTTTGAGAAAATCATTTTGTCTGACTTTTAAAGAATTTTTTTTGCAAATAATGGTGGAAAATAAGTATTTGGTCAATAACAAAAGTTCATCTCAATACTTTGTTGTATATCCTTTGTTGGCAATGACAGAGGTCAAACGTTTTCTGTAAGTCTTCACAGGGTTGGCACACACTTGTAGGAATTACTTCGTGAAATTAGGACCAGCCTATTTTTCATAAATGTAATCCAGCAAGAC
>NW_013953096.1:138646-140050 GCF_001266775.1 Austrofundulus limnaeus | reverse complement strand
GAAGACGTAAGAACTGAAGACAGAGCTGTAAGACTGAAGACGTAAGAACTGAAGACAGAGCTGTAAGACTGAAGACGTAAGAACTGAAGACAGAGCTGTAAGACTGAAGACGTAAGAACTGAAGACAGAGCTGTAAGACCAAAGAAGTACAGACCACAGAGATGAAAACATTAGTCCTGATAATTTTAATGTAAAGATGGTTTCCCTGGTTCATGCAGATGGGCCTTGACTGGTTCTGGTTCTGTTGGAGGTCTTTCCTGTGTAACATAGTTTTTCCTCCCCACAGTCGCTGTTGTGTTCGTTCAGACTTCGGTTATAAATCATTTTCCCACCTGCTGACAGCACTTTGGAGGAAACTTTGGAGGTGTCTTGCAGGTGGGCTGAAAAACTAAAGATGATCAATTTGTTTCAAGATGACAAAAATAAAAGGAGTCTGCACCTCCTTTCACCTCCTGCAACTTTAAATCTTTAAAGGTCAGCACCCCCCTCCACCTGAAGGCCTCATAAAACCTGAAACCCTTCATTTAGACGGACTTGTTCCCACACTAAAACACTGTTTTTAAGGTGGAATGTGTTGCTGCAGAGGGGAGGATCAGTTTATGGATGATAATCTGAGGAAATGTTCTGGATTAACAAGACACATGAATGGATAAAGTTAAACTAAATGTGGCATAGCTGCACTTAACAGTGTGTTTAATAATTTTACACAAGTAAAATAAATCTTTGTGGTTCTGGGTGTTGGTTTGTTTTGGACAGAAACCTGGAAAGTGAACTTGCCTCCACACCTTTTCATCTATTTTACACTAAAGTCCTGATGTTTTCTTGACATTTAGCAAATGTCAAAATTCGCTTCGGACTTTTAGCGGTCCGTAAACCGAACCAAACCGAACCACGTGAGGACTCAGCGGCTCATCCTGCAGGGCCGTCACGGTCGGTGAGTGCTGGTGCTGATAAGATGGGCTGCTGGTCTCTGAGAACCCGTCTATGGGATTAATCTTGTGCCCGCAGGAATTGAATTGAAATTGAATGCATTGGTTTGAAACTGAATTTTACTAAATTTAATCTGAATTTAAAGTTTTGAAACTGAATTTAAAGTTTTTAATTTGAATTAATTTGCTTTGAAACTGTATTTTGGTTTATTAAAAATTCAGTTAGACTACTTTCACTTTCAGTTCCAAAATTCAGATATTTTGTGTCACATCCTGGTCCTTGAGAAAGCCAGGCAGAGTAATCAAACACAGATCCACAGATTTATGTTTCACTTTGGTGAAGTTTCCCTTCTGAATTATGGAACTGAAAGTGAAAGTAGTCTAACTGAATTTTTAATAAACCAAAATATAGTTTCAAAGCAAATTAATTCAAATTAAAAACTTTAAATTCAGTTTCAAAACTTTAAATTCAGTT
>NW_013953096.1:136475-138554 GCF_001266775.1 Austrofundulus limnaeus | reverse complement strand
ACTGAATTTAAAGTTTTGAAACTGAATTTAAAGTTTTTAATTTGAATTAATTTGCTTTGAAACTATATTTTGGTTTATTAAAAATTCAGTTAGACTACTTTCACTTTCAGTTCCATAATTCAGAAGGGAAACTTCACCAAAGTGAAACATAAATCTGTGGATCTGTGTTTGATTACTCTGCCAGGCTTTCTCAAAGACCAGGATGTGACACAAAAATCTGAATTTTGGAACTGAAAGTGAAAGTAGTCTAACTGAATTTTTAATAAACCAAAATACAGTTTCAAAGCAAATTAATTCAAATTCAAAACTTTAAATTCAGTTTCAGTTTAGTGAAATTAATTTTAAAACCAATGCATTCGATTTAAAATTATGCACATTCAGATTCAATCTGAGCAATTCAAATTCACTTCCTACTGGCACAAGATTTATCCCATAGACATCCACGAGTGGACGCAATGTCAACAATAAACGGACATCGGAGACTTCGCACCTCGCCTTCCGTCCACCGTGACGCTGAATTATTTCATGAAAGAACGAAACAACTGCAGGGAAACTTTAGACCAATAAAAAAGCAGCAACGCATCATTGTTTGTGTTCTGGATCGTGACGCAGATGTGCGAGGATTCAAGTTTTATCCGCTCAGCTTACAAGGGTCTGAATAAAAACCCACTTCAAAGTCCACAGCGCCGGCACACACACTTCAACGATGGAGGCAGATTTGGTGTGTGCGTGTGTGTGTGTGTGTGTGTGTGTGTGTGTGTGTGTGTGTGTGTGTGTTGGCTAGATTATCCTACGAGTGTGTGAAGAATCAATAAAGAGGAGCGGAGGCGCAGAGGATCAGAGGAATGTGTGAAAAATTGATTTTCAGCAGATGATGTTTCGTCTTACCCTGGAGATGTTCTGAGTACAGTAGAAGTTCAGTTTCTGTCTACTCTACTACCAAAAGTTGATTTTTTTTCATCTGCATTTAAGTTCTTTCTTGTTCACACACTTTAATAAAACCACCGATATAATCACTCTCACAACGAGGTGAAGCCTCAGGGTTTGACCAAAGTAGTAAAACTTTTCTCAACAGTTTGATTTTCCGTCAGGTTAGTCTCATAAAACACTTTCTGACTCTTCAGGATGTAATTTCTAAAACAACAAGGTGGTCTAAAGTCATGATTTTAAGAAGCTACGTGAGGTAACAGTGTAGTAGTGCGTGGTGTGGTGGTGACACCAGCAGGCAGTTGTGGGATTCAGGATGGGAGATGTCTGAAGCACATTTAATTCATTGATCAGTTCCTTCCAACAATCCTGTCTCTGAGCTCCACAGATGATGAAAAACAGCCCCACATCATGATGCTGCCACCACCGTGCTTCACTGTTTGGATGGTGTTGGAGCAGTGGCGTGGAGTCTTAACCTCTCAGAGAAGGTCAGACAGAAGGATGGGTGAAAAAAGGAGTGATCTGTTCAAAGCATAAAATGTGTGAACCTATCTGCCCAGTGCTGGTTTCCCTTCATTGGCTCCCCGTTTGTTTTTAAAGTTTTATTGATGATCTATAAGGCTCTGAATGGACAGGCTCTTATACACCTGTCAGACCTCCTGCAGTTGTTCTATTAGTGCTAAATAAAGTTAAGATGATTGCATGGATGGATGGATGGATGGATGACAGATGGATGGATGGATGGATGGATGTGTTTTTTGATGGATGGATGGATGGATGGATGACAGATGGATGGATGACAGATGGATGGATGGAGGGATGGACAGAAAATATGAATGGATGGATAGATGACAGATGGATGGATGAAGCTACAGCTCTAAGTTTCTTCATTTAATAACCCAGAAGTCAGCTGGTGATGAAGACTGTGGCCTGTCTCCAGTAGGACACATTATTCCATGTTTCCAGTGGGACACATTATTCCATGTTTCCAGTGGGACACATTATTCCATGTTTCCAGAGGGACACATTATTCCGTGTTTCCAGTGGGACACATTATTCCATGTTTCCAGAGGGACACATTATTCCGTGTTTCCAGTGGGACACATTATTCCATGTTTCCAGAGGGACACATTATTCCGTGTTTCCAGTGGG
>NW_013953096.1:129792-134115 GCF_001266775.1 Austrofundulus limnaeus | reverse complement strand
ACATTATTCCGTGTCTCCAGTGGGACACATCATTCCGTGTTTCCAGTGGGAAACATCATTCCGTGTTTCCAGTGGGACACATTATTCCGTGTTTCCAGTGGGACACATTATTCTGTGTCTCCAGAGGGACACATCATTCCGTGTCTCCAATCTGTGTCTCCAGTGGGACACATTATTCCGTGTTTCCAGTGGGACACATTCCGTGTCTCCAGTCTGTGTCTCCAGTGGGACACATTATTCCATGTCTCCAGTCTGTGTCTCCAGTGGGACACCTTATTCCGTGTTTCCAGTGGGACACATTATTCCGTGTCTCCAGAGGGACACATTATTCCGTGTCTCCAGTGGGACACATCATTCCGTGTCTCCAGTGAGACACATCATTCCGTGTTTCCAGTGGGACACATTATTCCGTGTCTCCAGTGGGACACATCATTCCGTGTCTCCAGTGGGACACATTAAATAGGTGCAATGCAGCAAACATGTGTTTCCTGCAGACAGTAAACCGTCCTGCTGCACGGATCAGAGTGAGAGCAGCTTCATCAATAATACATGCTGCTGGTGTTGCAGGGATGTTAGGGACTTAACACCTCATCTATATTTGAACAAGAGTTCATGTGTGCATCTCTAAAAACTACAAACCATCTCCTGGGAGAACGCTGCCAACCACAAATAACAACAACTTATTTAAAGTTTAAATATTAGACTATTATAAAAGTGTCAGATCATAAAAATTTATACGCCTTTCTGTTCAAAACGCCCGTCCTGTATTTCATACAGCTTTAAAAGAAATCATATAAAATATTATGTATAAACGTGACTTTTGGAACGTCGAACAGCAGAGTCATAAATGGCAACAAAAAAAAAAAAAATAGATTTCCAGAGTTTTTTTCCTCATTAATGGTCTTTATATGGTTACAACTCAAGTTTGATTTCTACAGATTTTCCATTTAATTTTGCTTTAAATCAAAGATGTCCAAAGTGTGGCCTGGGGGCCATTTGTGGCCTCTGAATTGATTTTGTGGCCCCTGACTTCAGTTCTAAAATTATACTAATTTGTTTATAAATTTGTCTCCCCGGCACAAAACTTCCTATTTATTATTAGGGCAAATTTATCACAGACAAGTAAAATCTTACAATAAAATATTGGCAATAAACCAAATTACTGTATTTATTCATATATAATACTAGAAATTTAACCTTAAAAATCATCCATAAAGTAAGGGGCTAGTATTATACACGGGTTATTGGTGATTAGATTTTTTTATGCTTTTTAAACTCAAAAATGATGATCGTATTATACTTGAGATTGTATCATACATGAATAAATACGGTACTTGTCTTTAAATAACCAGACTCTTGGCTTTTTCCACATCTATCTAGTGACTTCTACTCAAAAGCTGCACTCCAATCAGCTTTTAATTAATTCGTTAAATTTGTCTGAATACAGCAAGCCTTTTCAACAAAAGAGTGATCTTAATCCTAATTTTATTGATCAGAATTGACTAAATTGGGTTATTTTTCCCCCAATTTAAACATAGATTTTTTTTTTCCATTATGGAAACCTGCAAAACACTTTACAAGTTCTGGAACTAAATTAATTTATGCATCCATTTCCAGCAATAAATCGGACTACTTTATTTGTTTAGTTAAAGTAATCAATGTTTAGTTTCTTGTTGAGCTGGTAAAGGAAAAATATTTTTGGCCCTCAAGTCCTTCTGAGTATGATTTTGGCCCATGTGACAAAATGTTTGGACACCCCTGATTTAAATATTTAAAAGGACGGAGCTCAATAATTAATAATCCAAGAATATAAACGCGCCAGAGTTAGCACAAGAGCTAAATTTAGTTAAACAGTTAATGATGTCACGTTAACTCTTTTTATATAAATATCAGAATGTTGGTAATTCTCCAGAGTTTAGATTATTTCTAAATCCTGTTGGGATTTTCCCCACATTGTTAAATTTGATCAGAAACATAAGGTTTTAAAAGTATCTAAGCTTTTATGGTTTATAATTTAATAAAAACAAACATAAAGCTGCACCTGATCAAATGCTGACTCAGCCCGATCGGCTGTGTTGGACTTGAATGTGTTGGAATGCTGCCTGGCGCTGGAATGTGACCTCGTGCACGCGTGCACGCACGCACGCACGCACGCACGCACGCACACACACACACACACACACACACACACACACACACACACACACAGCGAGTACGAGGGTGTGTTAAGGAGTGTACGAGCTAAAGACAGGGACTTAATCACAAAGAATGTCAGAGAAAAGAAGAGGAAAAGCTCTAGGAAGGGAAAACCGTCAGGTGTTTTCTCACATAAATCAGATGCACAGAAGATAAAAAGATGAAAGAAAAGAATCTGAGCTGTTTGTTCAGGTTCAGATACCTTTTGTCAATAAAACCACAGCGTTGAATGATTCGGTTCTTTAAGGCTGGACACTTGATAATGAAGAAAAACAGGCCAAGTCTTGCGCATTTTGTGCATCAATTTTTTTGAAAATCGCATCCTATTTTCCTGTGTTTTGCTCGCAAAACTTTATTTTGGGCTGCGCACATTATTACTTTATCTCAGCCCATTTTGTTCCCGCCTCTGCAGCCGCCCCGTGGTTATGATTTAATCACACCTTTAAAATCAAACCCTGCAGACTTGGACCCGGATGTTAATCATTTTTAATGATTGTTTTTTAGTGACCTGTTGTTGCCACAATTTCTGTGTTTTTCCCCCGTAAATTTTGTAACTGAGGTAGGGGGACGGGCTTAAAGTGTTGACAACCCCTCTCCTAAAATTCTACCTGCCTCAGTGATTTCTGAATGGACCAAGGCGATGAGGAAGATGAAGGCATCAGTGGTGCCAAAATTACACAACAATTGGTTGCTACATCCTTATAGCAGGAGGCTATATCTATTCCTAATCCAGCTATTGATCTGATTAGTGATGGGATGGCACCACTAACTGAGCAACTGGCCCCGGTAACTGAGAGGCTGGTGCTGGAAAATGAGGAGACTATTCATTTGTGTTAGCATAGGAGAGGCTAGCAACTAGTATATATAAACAGGCATGCACATTGTAGGGGCTAGCATCATGGAGGCTAGCGACTAGCATGAATAAGCTGGTGTTAGCATGGGAAAGGCCAGCAGGTAGTATGTATAAGCTGGCATTAGCATTGTAGAGGCTAGGGACTAGCATGTATAAGCTGGCGTTAGCATTGTAGAGGCCAGGGACTAGCATGTATAAGCTGATGTTTGTATCATAGAGGCTAGTGACTAGCATGAATAAGCTGGCTNAGCATGTATAAGCTGATGTTTGTATCATAGAGGCTAGTGACTAGCATGAATAAGCTGGCTTTAGCATCATGGAGGCTAGCGACTAGCATGGATAAACTGGAGTTAGCATTTCGAGGCTAAGGACTAGCATGGATAAGCTGGCATTAGCATTGTAGAGGCCAGGGACTAACATGTATAAGCTGATGTTTGTATCATAGAGGCTAGTGACTAGCATGAATAAGCTGGCTTTAGCATTATGGAGGCTAGCGACTAGCACGGATAAGCTGGTGTTAGCATTTCGAGGCTAGGGACTAGCATGGATAAGTTGGTGTTAGCATCATGGAGGCTAGTGACTAGCATAGATAAGCTGCATTAGCAATGTAGAGGTTAGGGACTAGCATGTATAAGTTGGTGTTAGCATCATGGAGGCTAGCAACTAGCATGCATAAGCAGGTGTTAGCATCATTGAGGCTACCGACTAGCATGCATAAACTGGTGTTAGCATCGTAGAGGCTAGCGACAAGCATGGATAGGCTGGCGTCTACGTTCAAACCCCCACCTGTATTTAGAATATTTAGGGTTTCTAAATCATGATTCAAAGAACCAGATCCTGGATCCAGGCAGCTGAAATGATTTTGTTCTTTAGGGTGGCAAAGAGTCCAATCAGGACACCCAGGAGGAGCTGGGGACGTCCCTGGAGACGGGGATGTCTGGGTTTCACTCCTAAACCTGAAACTTCTGTGACCCAATCACAGATAAGAGGAAGAAAATTGATGAATGATCAGATGAAGAGTGTCAGAAAAGAACAAAATTTTTGCAACAGATTCAACATAAAATCATAAACGTTTGGTCCAATCGTTTCCCCAGGTGACATCACATCCCCTCTTTGATGAGGTCGTACAAACATTTTCTGATTGGGTGATGAGGTTCAGTTCCTCCTACCACCTGACCTTCACAAAGACTCCTCATTCCACACACTGCTAGAGGAAGGTGTGTGTGTGTGTGTGTGTGTGTGTGTGTGTGTGTGTGTGTGTGTGTGTGTGTGTG
>NW_013953096.1:127623-128794 GCF_001266775.1 Austrofundulus limnaeus | reverse complement strand
GTGTGTGTGTGTGTGTGTGTGTGTGTGTGTGTGTGTGTGTGTGTGTGTGTCTACAGTTCTGATGTGTGTTTCTTCAAATGGTAGCCAGGATTAAGTTCTGCAAACGCCACTTTTCAAACTGCTTTTAGAGGACAAGAATGACACTCTCACACACACACACCATGCAGCTAATGACTGCACCAGGTGTAGTTTTTGTTTGTAAAGGCAACAAATCAGGAGACACAACGGCACCTGAATCAGACACACACACACACATCAGACACACGCACTGCTTCCCTGAGATTTTCCTGTTTGTGTTTCCGCCACAGCAGGGAGATAAAACCATAAAACATGCAGCGTCGCCCCCTGCTGGCTGATTTTAGACGTGGTGCAGGTGTGCGATGGTCAAAGCTGGAAGGTTTCATGACAAAATAAAAACAGATCTGATCCTGAAATGATTCTAAACGAACCTGAAGTGAACAAAACATTTGTTGCTCTGGAGCTTCCAGGTGGAGAGACATCAGCAGCTGCTGCTGTCCAGTAACCTGAGGAGGGTCAAAGTAGTGTTGTAGTCAAGACCATCTAACCCGAGACCAAGACAAGACCAAGACCACAGTGTCTCGGGACCGAGACAAGACCAAGACTTTTAGGGACCAGGTCCAGAAAAAAAAGTGTCCTAAAAGATGCAGTATTCTGTACTCATGTACAGTGGGGGAAAAAGTAGTCAGTCTCTCATAGTTGAGGTCTAACTATGATGTCAACAGCCAATATGCCACAGACATCCGGTCCAGCACTTGATGCCACTCCCAACACTTCAGGTTCACGGTTCACACAGTGTTAGCGAAAGTTATTTTCACCTGACAACGACCCTTAATGATCTCCACAGTACAGAATTAACATATTACATGTACCAACATTAACACAGGAGACATACAGGTCCAGCCAAGTGAAAAAAATCACTCCAAAGTGGATTAAAGCCATAAAAAAAGGAAAGACTTTCGTGTTTATGGTTCAAGAATTTAGCCTTTTTCGCTATTCCGTGGCTGCTTGTTCCGTGAATTTTTCACGTAGAGCTGTGACACTTACAGGTGCTGGTCATAAAATTAGAATATCATGAAAAAGTAGATTTATTTCAGTAATTCCATTTAAAAAGTGAAACTTGTATATTATATTCATACATTACATACAAACT
>NW_013953096.1:123928-126650 GCF_001266775.1 Austrofundulus limnaeus | reverse complement strand
GTTTGGATCGTTTTCACAGACGTTAGTGAACTGAAAACGTAATGACTATCAGGTGGAGGTTCTGCTGCTCTCGGTGCTCGGGGGGAGGAGGGGGGGGCCCGCTCGTCACTCGGCTTTAGTCTACGTTGTAATTTACACTCTAACAAGGTTTTACTTTTGCATAAAACTCATGACAAAGTCGCATAAAAACATTTCACACAACACAAATGCACACACGCACCTCCCTTTGTACCGGCTACTGTGTGTTAGCTTCCTCCTAGCTGTGTGCGAGTGGGTCTGTCCTCTCTCATCTTGGCAGTAAAGGGGGATAAATGTACATTTCCCTTTTGTAACAGTCTTCTCATTTCTGATGCTGACTCATGAATATCCTCAGGTTAGAAATGCTGATTACAAACGCGAGCGTGAGCTTTTAAAGATCAGTTTTCCCTGTAATGCTATGATCCACTGCTGTCATCTTTACTCCTCATCAAGCAGAAAATGGATAAAAACTAACTACTCGATCGTACCTGTTGGTTAGTTAACACAATGACACAACAGAACTCACGTTTTATACCAGAAGATCACAGATGCTTTAACTTTTGTGACTTTTTCACGGASTAGTTCTAGCAGCTAACGCTAAAAACATAGGCAGTAAGCAGGAAGTGGAAGGGAGGAGCGTGACAAGAATTTAACCGGAAATACGTCATTAATGACCGTGACATATAGGCTATTACAGGCCTCTCTCATCTTTTTAAGTGCGAGAACTTGAACTATTGGTGCTGAATAAACACTTTCCCCCAACTTTAGCTAACTTAATATGTAGAGCTAATATTGACAAAATCTTTGTGTGAGGGCAGAGGAAAGAATTTTGCTACAGAGGCAGATTGTTGACGTTAGTGACGGTAAAAGTTTAAAGTTGTCCCATCGTCTCTGAAAGTGAAGCACTGCAGAATGTACAAGTTGTTGTACGACTTCTCCTGGTTGTTGTTGTTTTACAATGATATTATTTAAGAATAATGTAGCCAAATTTTTTACTTAGATTTTGAAGACATCTTTTATCGCTCCCAGAGAACCACGGTTCACTTTCTGGGAGTGCTGTGTGCGAGTCACAGGGGGTGCAGATGGGTGACAGCCGCTAACAAAAATACTTAAATAGCAACCAGTCAGGTTTGGATTTGAATCAGTATGTTTTAAATACAATGAAAGCAAGATTGTTAACAAATTAATTGGACAAYAWTCTGGCTATTTAGTGATATTTCCACAGTTGTGGTCTCGACTGGTCTTGAAATAAAATTCCGAGTCCTCAATGTCCGCGACCAAGACATGACCGAGTACAAATGCTGTCGAGTCCGAGACAAGACCATCAAAAAGTGGTCTTGAGACCAAGACCGGTTTCAAGTACTACAACACCAGGTCAAATGTCAGTTTAGAGTCCATCATGCTACAGACAGAACGGTTATTCAGGAGGGTCAAAAGCTTCACAGGTAGGGGGTTATTTAGTAAAAATGAGGGGGGGCTCACCATCTACAGCAGGGCTACAGCTCAGCGCAGGTAAGGGTGCATATTTTTTATGTTAAATATGTCATTTGTTACGGAGCCCGCCGGGGGTCAGTGGGAGAAAAAAACAGCCGCTGGAAATCCGTGTGCACGGATTGCTAAACTGAGCGAACGGATTACTAAACTGAGCGCACGGATTACTAAACTGAGTGCACGGATTACTAAACTGAGCGCACAGATTACTAAACTGTGCGCACGGATTACTAAACTGTGCGCACGGATTACTAAACTGTGCGCACGAATTACTAGTGCACGGATTACTAAACTGAGCGCATAGATTACTAAACTGTGCGCACGGATTACTAAACTGAGCGCACAGATTACTAAACTGAGCGAACGGATTACTAAACTGTGCGCACGAATTACTAAACTGAGCGCACGGATTACTAAACTGAGCGCACAGATTACTGAACTGTGCGCACGGATTACTAAACTGTGCGCACAGATTACTAAACTGTGCGCACGGATTACTAAACTGAGTGCATGGATTACTAAACTGTGCACACGGATTACTAAACTGTGCGTACGGATTACTAAACTGAGCGCACGGATTACTAAACTGTGCGCACGGATTACTAAACTGTGCGCACGGATTACTAAACTGTGCGCACGGATTACTAAACTGTGAGCACGGATTACTAAACTGAGCGCACGGATTACTAAACTGAGCGAACGGATTACTAAACTTACTAAACTGTGCACACAGATTACTAAACTGTGCGTACGGATTACTAAACTGAGCGCACGGATTACTAAACTGTGCGCAAGGATTACTAAACTGTGCGCATGGATTACTAAACTGTGCGCACGGATTACTAAACTGTGCGCATGGATTACTAAACTGTGCGCACGGATTACTAAACTGTGAGCACGGATTACTAAACTGAGCGAACGGATTACTAAACTGAGCGCACAGATTACTGAACTGTGCGCACGGATTACTAAACTGTGCGCACAGATTACTAAACTGTGCGCACGGATTACTAAACTGAGTGCATGGATTACTAAACTGTGCGCATGGATTACTAAACTGTGAGCATGGATTACTAAACTGTGAGCACGGATTACTAAACTGAGCGAACGGATTACTAAACTGTGAGCACGGAATACTAAACTGTGCGCACGGATTACTAAACTGTGAGCACGGATTACTAAACTGAGCGAACGGATTACTAAACTGTGCGAA
>NW_013953096.1:117374-122681 GCF_001266775.1 Austrofundulus limnaeus | reverse complement strand
TGTGCGCACGGATTACTAAACTGTGCGCACGGATTACTAAACTGTGCGCACGGATTACTAAACTGTGCGCATGGATTACTAAACTGTGCGAACGGATTACTAAACTGTGCTCACGAATTACTAAACTGAGCGCACGGATTACTAAACTCTGCGCACAGATTACTAAACTGTGTGCACGGATTACTAAACTGAACGAACGGATTACTAAACTGTGCTCACGAATTACTAAACTGAGCGCACGGATTACTAAACTGTGCTCTCAGTTTAGCAATCCGTGCGCACGGATTTCCGGCGGCTGTTTTTCTTTTTTCACCACTGACCCCGGCGGGCTCGGTAATTTGTTGTATTTTTATTTTTGTAGGAAAGTCCTACCTGCTGTTGCTCTCTTTCCTCTCTGTTTGCCTCTTCTTCCTCATTTCTTTCTTCTCGCTCGTCTCCTTTCCCGCCTTCGTCAGTTTGTAAACGTGGGTTTGCTGGGTCGATGTGGGCGGAGCCAAAGGGTTCTGATGGACAGGACTCGTCATCTACGGTGATTAAAGAGATTCTAACCTCGTCTTCATCTCCACCGCCTCGGCAGACAGAGGAGGAGAGGAGAGTGTCTCCATCTGTCGGTTTGTTTCTATCTTTGTCTCTGAAGGAAACCATCATGTGGATCTCCTCTTCTTCCTCTTCTTCATCCTCCGCTCCTCGTTTCAACTTGACTTTTAGCTGCTGGTCCTCTCTTCTTTCTCTCCCTGCATGACCAGTTCTCTCCTCCTCCTCGCTCCTTTCTCCTCCCGTCATCTTGTTCCTCTGTTAATAATCTTCAACCATAAAAACACAGAAACATCGTGAAAAGACACAAAAACAACAACAGTAAGGACGTTTGTTTCATCGAAAAGCAGAAGGAACAAACTCTTTGTTTACATAACATGGACAGAGGATTATATAACCAACATTACAGCTGAAATAATCTGCTACATGAACTGAACACTTTACTGTTTCTAAAACAAGTTAAAAACAGAAGCAGACTCACTTAGTAAACACAGATCGACTCCTCCGGTGTTTTAAATTTAACCGCCAGGTTTTGTTTTAACCTTTTTTCGTCTTTAAATTCACGTTTTCAACTAAAAAAAAACGACCTAAACTGTCTTATATAGAGTTACTCGTTAGTTAAAATGGCGTATTATGTCGTAAATCAGAGAAAATAAACTTTCTCCGGTACGTTTTCTTTTTCTTCTGGCGCACACCGCAAGTTTGCTTGGCGCCGTTTGATGACGTCACGGAGGCATGTTTTTAATAATACTGATTACGCCATAAAACCTATTATTTTAGGTGCATTGTAAATAGCAGACAAAACGGGATATTTTTGTATTTTTTATATCATATTATGAAAAAAGTAATAAAGATGATTTATGATTGACACAAATAAACTGAAATATTCAGATCAAATCGACCCTCGATCAAGTCAATGCATGTATGCTTGTTACCTGTCCTTTTTCATGTCTGTTTGAATATACATGGACAAAATCAACAACAAAAAAAAGGCACTACTGGTGAAAAGTCTAAACGTCTAAAGCTTTGATCATAAATTCAAAACAAATACATATCAGTCATGGATCAATACAGATTCAATAAAATACTTAAAACTATTAGAAAAATAATAAATGTGTGTACATTTATGTGCATTAGACTTCAGCATTCAGACTCCTTTTTTGCTAAAAATCGTGAGAAATTGCAGCGGTGTTCTACTCGGCACCAGCAGGTGGCGCAAAATCACAACTTCAGTTTGTTTACCTGCCAACAAATTATCCAAAGAAGAAGAAAACTCAAACGAGGCGTGTTCGTGGGAGCCTCAGAGCTCTGTTTGGTAAGAAATAAAATAAAAATTAAACTCTTCTGTGACAATAGTTAACAGTTTTATGTTCTTAACACTTTAAAAGTATTTCGATTGTAAATGTGAGGTGGGTGGAGCTTTTTAACTGAAACTTTTACTTTATTAGAAAGTTAGCTGTAATGGTCTTCATGACCCAGGTTAGTGATTGTGGCCATTTGACCCAGGTTAGTTGTGTTCAGCTTTGTGAGTGGTACAAATTAAAGACAGCTGAAAGAGCTTTTTGAAGCTAATTATGCTAGTTGGTTCAAATATTCTCCAAACTACTGTAAATAAAATGTTAATTTGTGAGTTTTGCAAAATGTATTCATTGTTTTTTATTCAACGTTCTTACTTATTAAACTAGAGGTGGTACAGACTAGGGGTGTAAGAAAATATCGATACACTGAAATATCGCGATATTTCATTTCCCGATACTGTATCGATGTTCTAAAGCCCTGTATCGATTTTTTGTTTAAAATGTCAACTTTCCTGCCAGCCGTTCATTTTTATGTTGTAGTTCAGCCTCTGACCACTAGTTAGCAGCAGTGAGCCAGCCATTTGGCTCGGCCATCGTTAAGTGTTGGGTGACTATATTGTAAATTAATATTAAAAACTAAAAGCTGCAAAAAATATATTTTCAAACTRTTTATTGTCAAATTTAGTCTAATAATTGAAAACATGGATGAAATAAGAAATATGAAACAAGTAAAATAAAACACATACAAAGCAGAACACAGTTAAATGTATCAAAAGTATGTCTCTGTAATATTAGAATTTTCTGAGACAATAAATTTTGTTTTTTCATTTTTTCCCCAGTAAGAGGTTTTTATTTAATAGAAGTTTTGGACAAAAAATCGCAGTATATCAGGATATATCCTATCGTGACCCCTCTGTCATGATATGTATCTTATCGCCAAATTCTTGCCAATACACAGCCCTAGTACAGACTGATCTGTAGCAGATAAACTGACTACATGTCCTTGATTTGTTTTTGTACATCAGGTTCTCATTTTCACACAATGGTTAACAAAAAGATTAAACTGGACTTGGAGGCCTTCTCCTGCCCGATCTGTCAGGATCTAATGAAGGATCCAGTAACTATTGCCTGTGGACACAGCTACTGCAGGAGATGTATTAAAACCCACTGGGATGAAGAGGATCAGAGGAGAATCTACAGCTGTCCCCAGTGCAGGAAGAACTTCATACCGAGGCCAGACGTGGTGACAAACATCATGTTTGTGGAGTTAGTGGAGGAGCTGAGGAAGACTGACCAGCATGCTGCTCCAGCTGGAGCTGAAGATGTGTCCTGTGACGTCTGCTCTGTCAGGAAACTGAAAGCTGTCAAGTCCTGTCTGAACTGTTTGGCCTCTTATTGTGAAAAACACCTCCGACCTCACCATGAAGCTCCACCATTACAGAAACACCAGCTGGTGGAGCCCTCCAAGAAGCTCCAGGAGAACATCTGTCCTCGTCATGATGAGGTGATGAAGATCTTCTGTCGTACTGATCAGCAGTGTATCTGTTATCTCTGCTTAATGGACCAGCATAAAGAACATGAAACTGTCTCAGCTGCAGCAGAAAGAGCTGAGAAGCAGAAGGAGCTGGAGCAGATCCGACAACAAATCCAGCAGAGAATCCAGGAGCGAGAGAAAGATGTGAAGCTGCTCCAACAGGAGGTGGAGGCCATCAATGTCTCTGCAGATAAAACAGAGGAGGACAGTGAGAAGATCTTCACTCAGCTGATCCGTCTCATCCAGAAAAGAAGCTCTGATGTGAAGCAGCAGCTCAGATCCCAGCAGGAAACTGAAGTGAGTCGAGTCAAAGAGCTTCAGGAGAAGCTGGAGCAGGAGAAGACTGAGCTGAAGAGGAAAGACAGCCAGCTGGAGCAGCTCTCACACACAGAGGATCACAACCAGTTTCTCCACAACTACCCCTCAGTGTCAGCACTCAGTGAGTCTCCACACTCATCCAGCATCAAGACTCGTCCTCTCAGCTACTTTGAGGACGTGACGGCAGCTGTGGACCAGCTCAGAATCAAGATACAGGACGTCCTGAGGGACACCTGGACAAACGTCTCACTGAGAGTTTCTGAAGTTGATGCTCTACTGCCTCAATCCGAACCAAAGACCAGACACGGATTCCTAAAATATTTCCAAGAACTCACTCTGGATCCAAACACAGCTCACAAACATCTGGTTTTATCTGAAGGGAACAGAAAAGCAACATTAATGAAACAACAAAAGTCTTACCCTGATAATCCAGAGAGATTCAAACAGGTTCTGAGCAGAGAGAGTCTGAGTGGACGTTGTTACTGGGAGGCAGAGTGGAGAGGTGGAGCTGCTTATTTTGCTGTTGCATATAAAGATATCGGGAGAGATGGGAGTCATAGTGGTTGTCTTTTTGGATACAATGATAAATCCTGGGCTTTACGATGTGTCTCAGACAGTTATGCATTTTGGCACAATAAAACCTGCAGTCCAGTCTCAGTTACTGGTTCCTCCAGGATCGGAGTGTACCTGGACCACACAGCAGGGGTTCTGTCCTTCTACAGGGTCTCTAACACCATGACCCTCCTCCACAGAGTCCAGACCACCTTCACACAGCCGCTCCACGCTGGAGTTTGGCTCAGAGACTGTGGAACGACTGTTGAGTTTGTTAAAAGCAGTGGCTGAAAGCTATTATATTGTTTGTTTTGCTGTTTGTCTCGTTATAAACCCTCCTGACTTTGACTCAGTGACAACAGGAGGGTTTAGAAGATATTTAGAACATTTTAGAAATGATGACCTTCAAGTGTTTCTTGTGTTTGTTGATAAAACAAAGTAAGCAGATGTTGGCCATGTTGGTATTTTAAGAAATGACAGAAAACATMTTGTAACCAGAACTCTGCAGGGATTATAGATCCTCTCTGGACTGGGAACACTTTGGGATCCTCCAGGAGGAGGTCTGGTTTTCTCTCTGGGACCTGATCATGGATCAGCTGTAGAGGAGCAGATGATCYTGAGAAAGATGCTAGTTTCAAATGTTCTCTTCAAGTTTACATTTTAAATCTTTTTGTTTAGTTTCATTAACAGTGTTCTGTATTTACTGTTGTTTTATGGTTAAATCTCTCAGAGCTGCTGTGATTTTATATGATTACTATAATAATTTGTCTGTTATAYATTTCTGTTTTATAAAGAACAGGAGAGATGCTGTACTGTTAGCAGCAGAGGGTGGAAGATGTAATAATAAAAATGTTTTGTTCTGATTCAAGTTCTGTGTTGAGTTTAAAATCAATCAAACAGCAGGTTGATTAGAAATAATTCAAACATTATTCAGAATACAAGCAATGGGAATAAATGTAGTTTTACAAAAACTTAATACAGGTAAATGTCACCATTGGACAGATTGAAGAGATAAAGCACGTGAAATATTAGGAAAGATATAGGTATTTTTTTAAAGAGTTCATTATAATA
>NW_013953096.1:113159-115831 GCF_001266775.1 Austrofundulus limnaeus | reverse complement strand
ATTTAATGGGAAGACCCTCTTGATTCAAGAGAAAACTCCATTTTTTAAAAAATGGCTGCTTATTAATTAATTGTTAATCAATCTATAAGGTAAAACAACTTCAGATTAATTCATTATCAATAACTTGCATCCTTAAGGAGTTAATTTGTATCTACTCATATACGTGTAATTAAGAGTTTTAATGATTTGGCCGATTAATCGAATAATCGAAAAAATAATCAACAGATTAATCGTTTATTAAAATAATCATTAGTTGGAGCCCTACAATGGTATTAAAAGTAGTTTTACAAAATCAACACAGGTAATTGTGAACACTGGGTAGAATAAAAAGATAAAGCTTGTTATGAAACGTCATTAGAAAAGATATGGTTTGTGAATTTAATATTATTTTTTAAAGTTCAATATAAAAGACACTGCAACCGAACTAAAAGCATGATATATATAACCTATTATGCGATAAATGATAATTAAAAAGCTCGAATATAACTATAACATAGAATTAAACCATGTTGAACCACCAGCAGGAGGCGCTGATGATCTGCAGTTTGATCAAACCGACATTAAACACGAAGAAGAAGAAGAAGAGCGGCCATAGAACTCAAACAACAGAGTCTCGTGTGTGGGAGCTGCTGCAGTGTTGTGTTTGGTAAGAAATGAAGTTAAATTGTTGTCTTCTGTGACAATAGTTAACAGTTTTTATATGTTAACTCGTTTAAAATGCTTAGACTGTAAATCTGAGGCGAGTGGAGCTTTTTAACGGGAACGGTTAGTTTGCTGAACTCTGGAGGAGGGTCGGTTCTACAAACTGTTTCAGACTGCTGGTTCTGAACCCATGAGATTGTAATTGACTGGACTCGGGTTTTAGTGGGACAGGCGGGAACCAAGTTAGCTGTGGCGGCCATCTTGAACCAGGTTTGCTCCAACATCCGTCCTGAGCTGATAAGTTAGTTTGGTCGGTGAGGGAGAGGAGAAGGTATGGGATTAATCTTGTGCCAGCAGGGATTAAATTTGAATTGCTCAGATTGAATCTGAATGTGCAAAATTTGAAACTGAATTTAAAGTTTTGCACATTTAATTTAAATTAATAAAATTTAAACCAGGGGCTGGGAATATTAACATCTGGCCCAGGAGCAAATTAAAAAGTCACTGAACTTAATGAGTGCTGAGATCTCAAATCTGGCATCACAGCAACATCTTTTGATTGGTCTAGTTGAGGAAGTGAAGCTACTGAAGGTTGCAATAACTGACAGAAAAAAAATAGGTGAATTAGAGTAAAGAGTAGATGATCTGGAACAATGTACACGAAGAGATGACTTTGAAATTAAAGAGTAACTTACCCCAAAATTAACTTTTTTAGCTGATAAACTGNGTGGTACAGAGTCCTGATCACTCCTAACTTGTGTTCCAGTGGGTGGTGGGAGTCAAAACGCAAATATTGGTCTGTGTGGGTGGGCTTACGATACACGCCAGTTTCCAAACGTCCTCCATCCGAAACCGAGACATCSCAATCCAGGAACGCCAACCTGCCATTTTTTACATCCTCTCGTGTGAACTTAGTATATTCATCCACTGAGTTGATGTGATCAGTGAAATGTTGGACTTCCTGGGCTTTCATTTTAACCCAGGTGTCGTCGACATATCTGAACCAATGGCTTGGTGGCACCCCTGAAAAGKAHATCAAGGCTCTCTTTTCCACTTCCTCCATGTACAGGTTTGCAACAATAGGAGAAACTGGGGATCCCATGGCACACCCATGTTTCTGCCTATAATATTGCCCCCCGTACGTGAAGTAGGTTGATTCCTGGCACAGTTTGAGGAGTTGGCACACTTGTTCTGTGGAAAGWGTGGTTCTGCTGCTGAGAGTGGTGTCTGATTTCAATCTTGCACAGACCACATCCACTGCCTTATCAACAGGAACTCACGTAAAGAGCAATGTAACATCAAAAGAGACCATAGTTTCATCTGCCTCCATGATGACATCCCTCACCTTGTCAACAAAGTCCATAGCGTTCTGTATGTGATGTTCTGAGCTGCCAACTAAAGGACCAAGTATAGAYRTCARATATTTAGAAACATTGTAAGTGACAGAGTTGATCATGCTGACAATGGGTCTTACCGGTACATCCTGTTTGTGAATTTTGGGTAAACCATACAGACTAGGAGTGGCCCTATACAATTTTTTTTCCTTTTGATTTTTCACCTGGATTACTGAGATGCATCAGGACATTGTCTCAAAAGGACATTTTACCCTCTATAATGTCTTCATACAGTTCCTTGGTAACAGCCTGGTAACACCCGGCATGGTTGTTCAGGTAAAAAACCTTTTCACTTGACTCTTGTGGCTTGAACCCTTCCCTCTGCAGACGTGTCTTTTGAATTTTGAATGTACCTGAAGATGAAAAATGTAAAAATAGTTTGTCATACCTAATCTCTATAAATGCTATATTCTTTGCATTGTTGCCTCACCTGTGGTGTCAACAGATGGCATGAGTCGCAGGAAGATGGGCCTTGCATAGGAAGGAAGGATTTTTTTTACACCAATCAAGAAAGTGTCAAGGTCCAAAGTACCTCCTGTGTGAGCTATTGCTGCCATTCCAGCTTTTCCCTCCACACCTGCACAATCACAAACAACAGACACACAACTGAGATGAGGAAAGCTCTGTGACACACAG
>NW_013953096.1:108241-111181 GCF_001266775.1 Austrofundulus limnaeus | reverse complement strand
TTCTAAATCTTGGTTTAATTTTTATTGTATTTACATTATAACTAAATTAAATACACTTTCATTTTAAAAGTAAAACTCTTGTCAAATGTTTCAAATACAAAAAAACCTAAAAATAAATTTGATAAAGTACAAATCAAAATATAGCCTTTGTAAACTTTTGCATGGTAGAACCAGTTAGTGACAAACAACAGCTTTTTTGACAAGTTTAAAGTTTCTTTAAAAACATTAATAATGTTAAAAAATAAACTACAAAATATAATTTGATATAGTGCAAATTAAAATATAGCTGTATCTGCAACTGTATTTGATAATGTTTTAAACTTTTTAAAATACTGCATGGTAGAACCAGAAGCTGTACTTCATATTAGTGACAAACTTTGGTCTTTTTTTTCTTCTTTTTTCTTTTTTTTTTTTGGCCTCCATATATTTTTGCTTCTACTTTTCATTTAAAATAAGTTCCCATTCTCGACAGGTATTTAAGGTTCTTGTTCTACATATTAAAGTTGTTAAACATCTGAGTGGCACACTACCGCTATTGGTGGTGAGAAAGTGTATTGCATCTTATTCAAAATCAATGCGGTCCCACGGCCGCATTGATTTTGTTTGGTTAAACAGTAAAAATTAATTATTTTTTCTGTGCAGAGAACTTACTCTGCTATATATTTTTTTCAAATAAATATATCAAAGCCCCTCAGTTGAAAACACTAAAATTATAGAAAAGATGTTTAAAAACCTCTTTCCTCTGAAAGTCTTCAATCCTAAGAACACTAAACTGTAACTTTTAATAAGGTCATGTACACAGTTTACTCCTATTTAAATTAAAACGTTTGACCTGTAAGCAGAAAGCTCATGGATGGATGTTGATTTTTGGTCTCAATTTCAAAGAGGATGAGGGGGAGAAGGAGGAAGTTCTCCTCAGGCAGCTCCTAAAACTGTTAATCTGCTGACTGGGAACATTTGTAAGTATTAAACTTTGTATAAATAACAATTTACTTCTTAAATTATATTTTAACCCCTCCCCCCACCCCCGGCTCACGAGAGGTCACCACACCACCAGTGTTAAAAAATAATCCTAGGTGAAACCCTGACTGAACTTCTTTAAAATTTGGTTGGTTTTTAGCAAAGTTATTGGCAGTTAAGTGCTCTGTACCCCTAACTTTGATGGTCAAAATGGAAAAGGGGTGTGGCCAAAGCGGTCCCTGGGGAGCAGTGAGACCCAAATTTTTTTCTGTTAACATGCTTTTTTTAAAAAGTGGACCCTAGGGTACATGAAGACACCAGAGAAGTTCAGTAGTGAGGTGGGCATGGTGGCCCACCTGAACCTATAGACTAAAATTATGAAAATTGCCATATTTTGTTGGGGTAGTGACATTTTAAAACCTGATGGCATCATCAAGCGCATATTTGCTTAATGAAATGTAATTTAAATTAAAGAGCTAATCAATACAAATCTGCTGATACCTTGTTTTTAAACGTTGGTTGGTTTATAGCAAAGTTATTGGCAGTTAAGTTTTCTGTACCCCTAATTTTGATGGTCACAATGGCAAAGGGGTGTGGCCAAAAAGGGGTCCCTGGTGGGCAGTGAGACCCAATTTTTTTTCTGTTAACATGACCCTAGGGTACATGAAAATACCAAAAAAGTTCAGTAGTGGGGGGGCACGGTGAGCCACCATGGACCCATGGACTAAAATACCAATTTATCTCACATAGCAGATTATTTAAAGCAGGTAATAAACTTTTAGTATTATAGTACTCTCAGAAACATGGTTGAATGATAACTAGGGGTGCACGATAGTTACCGGCCCAAAATCAGGGAATTATGACGTCATACTTATCATTCCTGAGGCTTTTGACAAATCCAATAAAATTGCCAGAGAGGACACAAATCTCAAGCTCTTTAATGATGGAAATGATGGAGCTTGAAAACCATCCGTTTACCCTAGCTAAAGACAGTAGCTTTTACCTCCTCGTTAGCCACGGTTTACCATACTGAGCTGCTGCTACCTCTATAGCCGTGTTTCCATCAGCATTTTTTAATGCGCATTTTGAAGTGTTGCATCAGAAAAGGTGGATGGAAACGGCATGATTCGAAAAAACTTAATCTAATTCGCATCAAAGTTGATATGCTCACTTGAGGTGGTTTTTGGGCTTTTCGAAAAAAAGAGTTAATGCGCAAAAGGAGAGATGGAAACACATTTGTCGAATCAGTTCTGACCAGGGGTCTCATTTATAAAGGATTGCGTGGAAACCATACTAAAAGTGAACGTACGGCCAAAAGGTGAAAATGGAGTACGCCAAAAAAAAAAATTCAGATTTATAAAACCGTACGTACGCACGTTTCTGCGCATCTTTCCTTTATAAATCACAGCCACATGTCACAGTTTGCGCACGAGGTCCCGCCTCAGGTTCTACCCTCTACACGCCCACACTCAACCGTAAACAGTCAATGTAAAGTACCTCATGAATGTTAAGATGTATTTAAATCAGTCAGCTGATCAATGCCAACTAGGGCTGCCATGATTAATCGACTAGTCAACGACTAATCGATTATTGAAATAATCAATGACTAATTTAATAATCGATTAATCGTTTTCTTTTTTGTTGTTGTTGTTTTTTACTTTGTTCTCTCCAAATTGCTTTGACACATTCCACTGCCACATCTGCCTTTCTGTCCTTGACACACATGCACAGCAGTGGTAACTGGGGTAGGCCGTGGACGTCACAAGACATTATACAGACAGGCTCTGGTATCATGGCTACCTGACAACAGAGCTCAAAGTGTGGGATCTTTTTAAGAAAATGAAAGAAAAACCTGTGTAATATCTGCAGAGCAGAACTTGCCTTCCACAGCAATTATTTTTAGTTAGCATATAGCTAAAATCTGACGATGGTTACATAATAGCAGCTGCATTCTGGCACGATAAGCTGTATGTTTTATAT
>NW_013953096.1:99234-107567 GCF_001266775.1 Austrofundulus limnaeus | reverse complement strand
TCACTTCACCATCTGTGTCGCAGTTTGACGTCTCCAAAATGAGCGTACGCATGGGTCAGAGCTGGCGGAAGGCACCGCACATTTTCACGTCAAGTTTGGATTTTATAAATCACAACCTTGGCGTGAAAAGTGGGGTACGCAAGTTTCTGGGCTCAAATTGTGCGTACGCCAGTTTTATAAATCTGACCCCTGGGCTCAAATTGTGCGTACGCCAGTTTTATAAATCCGACCCCAGAGCCCTACAGAGAGTGAGTTGCGACACTCCCATTGACTTCCATAGAAAGAATGGAATGCAGAAGTCACATGGTTCATGGAGCCTCAGATAGTTCCAAACAGAGCGAGAGGCTCCATTGAGCACAATTCATTCTTGGCGTTTCTGAGGTATTTTCTCCGGTAAGTTGAAAAAAATACATTTTTTGCCATTGTGCGGCATTATCTGACTTTTCTGTACCACAGTCATATGTTGTAGTCAGTTTTAGTTGATTAATCATGTTAACTAGTTAGTTATGTTTAACTTCAGCTAGTTCGTTGTGAGCATGACGAGTAATGATGAGTTTAAAGGGGACTATTTCAGTCGAGTTCAGCTTTTAAAGTATTCAGCACAGTTTTATATTCTGAAAGCTGATAATTTTATAAATTAAGTAGTGGTTACTGAACTATCTTTAGTTCTGTGAGACTGACGTGGTTAATTTAGTTCAAGTTATAGATTCTTCTTCAGAGACAACAGCACAGATGGGGATATTATCATTAAAGATAAATGTTATTGTGAAAATTAATAATTATGATATTTTTCAGTTAAACCACACCAGACTGACCTGCTGAAGCTTGTTACATCACAAAGGTAACAAAATGTGTCATTTTCTGTCCTCCGGAATAATCAGAGATGAGTTAAAATGTTTGACCAACAGAAATTTAACATCATAACATTTAAAACATTAAGGAATGCTGCACTGTACATTTAAATTTGTGTTATATTATTAGTTAAGCATTTGATCATGGGGTCAAGTTCAGGTTAGAATTTTTATTTCAAGACAGAACAAAAATTCAGAAATATTAACTAGAACGACTGCGGTCATTTATATGAGCATCAATAAATGACCACAGAGCAGTAACTTAAACAATATTATTAAACTATCACAGGTAACACTGCAGTCATTGTGTTCATGTTCATCTTCAGTATTTCAGAGGGACTGATGAGTGGTGATCTGGTGGAGCTGGCTGGGTGAAGGGGAGGCTGTCAACATAAAATTCAAATCAGAGTCATCAGTAAAACTTTGTCACATGCTAAAGCTAATGTGGGCAATGTAGCATTTTTCTGAAGTTTCCTGCAGATGCCAAGACTATGAATATGATCGGAGGTGCCAAGTAAATACTTTGTTACTTTACTTAAGTAGAAGTATCTATACTTCTACTTAAGTAATGAATGGTAATACTTTTGACACCTCTGAATATGATGAAATTTAAGGGACTTATGTGCTGGTGTTTGGTGCTGGTACAAGATGCTTACTGGTATTGCTGATTTTTATTTTTCTTACCTGGCTTTAAGATGACCAACACTGGTCAGCGCTTTTTTATTATTAAAAACATGTTTTACTTCTATTAGTCTCAGCATGAGGAATCTGATGTTTTTTGTACATCAGGACATGAGCATGGTGGTTTTTAACAGACTTGATCTGTCTCTACAGGATCCATGATGTTCTGGAACTTCCTGAAAGTTGTACCCGACCTTCTGAAAGCTGAAGAAGAAGAAGAAGAAGAAGAAGCCCGCAGCCTTACAAAAGGCAGTGGAAGTTCTTCTCACTGCAGGATCCTTCCTGCTCGTTGGTTCTGGGCGATAAATAAACGTGGTTGGAACAGCAGCAGTCATTAGTCTAACTTTTTTTTGTCAGGCCCGTCCGAGGCCTGCTTAGAGGCAGAAAATCTTGTTTCTTCACTCGAGGTGACCCCTACATTTGTGAACTGTCCTGCCTCAAAATGTGCCTGTAGAGTGATTTATTAGATTATTTCCTCACACATTTCATTAAGATCTGATGCATTTGACAGTAAAACAGATTAAAATGTTTGAGTGTGCAAATTAAGCTTACAGCAGTTTGTTATTATGATCTTTGTTGGTGCAGATACTATATAATGACTAAACAATATAAAAGAATTTACCTGACATTTAAAAAGTAATTTTACACAATATTTTATAACACAATGGGCCTCATGCAAGAACATGTTCATATTCTTATCCTAAATTTCTCTTACTTTTGTTCGTATAAAGGGTTCGTACGAACATGTCACGTCAGATTCAACAAACTCTTCTATCTTCAGGAAAAGTGTGTAAATGAGCAGCGTAAACATGATGAGTTACACCTGTTCGTATCCAGCTGCTCGTGCATGCAGAGAGGTAATTTACATAATTACCACCCCAAAAACGCCATATAAGGATATACGTTTCCTGCCCCACATACAAAGAAGTGTCCATTCATGAATGACATCGCAAAGTAAAAAAGAAGAACTTTACGAATTCGGAGATTGAAGTCTTGCTCTCGGAGATCCACAAAAATGTCATTTTTAGCAGCGTCAGCTGTGGAATTAAAGGATCTGCTTTAAAGCTGATTAATGAAATGATGGCTGCTGTTGTTGTCTCCTGTGGGTCGTTACAGTCACAGAAATAAAAGTCTAAATCATATTTATCTCTCTGTAGTCCTGCTCTGGTTTTTCTTTGGTCAAACATTTGTAATATCAGTGTAAACAACTGTGTTACATTGTTTTCATTTATTCAGAGGAGCAGTCGCGCACCGCTATGCCCTGTTAAATATATGACAGGTCTGGATCACACGTGAATTTTGTTCGTATCTGAAGAAAATCTTGGAATACAAAAACATTGGTGAATGCCACAATTTCTCCTGTATCACTCAAATGTGTCTGCATGTGTTCTTTGTATGTATGGATCACTTGGGTTGTTACCAACATCTGGTGAAAATTTCATGTCATTAGCACCTCTAGTAATATATTTACTGAGAAAAATTGTGACGTGTTCAATATTTATTTTACCTGCTGTATAGTTTGAATCTCTATCTACTGATATCAAAACCTACAAGAATCACAACTCGCAGTGCTACAATAATTGATAATATTTTCACAAATAAAACGAACACATTGGTAATGGGTGGCATTTTGATTATTGGTTTAAGTGATCACTTGCCGGTTTTCACAATTTATAAAAATGATCAACATCGCACAAAAAAGATCAAGGGATCAAGAAAAAAATAAAAAACACATCAAAAAAGTGTTGGACAAGTTAAAAGATGTTTTAATAAATCAAAATTGGAAAGATGTGTGTGTTGATGATGTAAACAAAACATAGGTTTTCAAGAACATTTTAGAAGATCTGTATAAAAAACTTGTGTGCAAAAAAATTATACAAAGAAATAGTGTTGACAAACCATGGATGATTAAAGACTTGAGAAATGCTTGTAAAAAACTTGTATTCATGCTTTTTGAAGTCAAGAACAAAAGAAGCAGAAGACGGATACAAAAAGTATAAAATCAAGTTGGTATGGATTATAAGAAAGCATCAGAAAGAATATTACAGTGATTTATTAGACAACAATAATGGCAATATGAAAGAAACATGGCGATTAATGAATAATGTTCTAAAATATCAAAATAAATTCAGGTATCTCACAATATTTTGTAAAAGACGGAAATGAAATACATGATCAGAATGAAATTGTAAACTGGTTTAATTATTATTTTGTAAATGTTTGCCCGTCTTGCAGTGAAAATACCAAAAGTAGATAATGTGAGCCATTCAGTGATGGGTTGTACCAAAAGCATTTTTCATAATGAAACTGACAAAGAAGAAATACTGAGTATTGTTAAAAATCTTACAAACAAAAGATCAAAAGACTGGGTGGACATGGACATGACGTTTGTAAAGGAAATAATGAATTAGGTGTTGAACTGTTTACATATGCAATTGATCATTTTCAACAGGAATATTTCCAGACAAGAAAATAGCCAAGGTAATTCTTCATTTTAAGAATGGTGAGAAATGTATATTCAACAATTACAGACCAATATACTTGTTAAAGTAAAATTGATCACTGCAATAAAATAACTGCTTTTGTCACTTTTGCGGTGGATTGCATCAACTCTGTTGATGGAGCAGCTTGTTTGGTGAAGGGAAACTTCACCAAAGTGAAACATAAATCTGTGGATCTGTGTTTGATTACTCTGCCTGGCTTTCTCAAGGACCAGGATGTGACACAAAAATCTGAATTATGGAACTGAAAGTGAAAGTAGTCAAACTGAATTTTTAATAAACCAAAATACAGTTTCAAAACAAATTAATTCAAATTCAAAACTTTAAATTCTGTTTCAAATCATTAAATTCAGTTTTAATTTAGTGAAATTAATTTTCAAACCAATTCATTCAGATTCAATCTGAGCAATTCAAATTCAATTCCTGCTGGTGTAGCGGTAATTTGGGTATATTAATGTGACAATTTATGGATTATAAAATTCATAAATTGTCCTACCTCGTAGAGCACCACTTCCCTTTTATTTAGTATTATTACACAGGAAAGAGAAGAGAAAACTGTTAGCTTTATTATCATTCAGTCTCTATTAATTTATTACCCAAATTAAGAATGAGTTATTTTCTTAGAAGAATCAATAACACCTTATCAAGACACAGGAAATTAGACGTCTCATGTTGACCAGTTCTCCACGGGTCATTTATTCACAGATTAAATGTATTTACAGCTATGGTGAGTATGAAATGATGACATTCTGAACCAGAAGAATACGGAGATATTTATGAGTGAATAACAAAACAAATAAACAACAAAATAAACACTAAATGGGGTTTTGAGGCTGGAGTGAGGTGAGGGGGATTTGCTTTAGCTGAGAATTTAACTAAGGGATCCTAGTTAAATGAGGGCGAGAAATCTTTAGATTATCAAATCTCATACAAAGATAAAAATCAAATTAAGCCTGAGCACCTTTTTGTCACCAGAACAAATGTTCACTTTTACCCTTTTGTTTCTGCCATGTGGGTACCAGGAGGGCAGTCAGCGACTGAAGGTCATCTCTGGGGGTCGTTTCCCAGGTAGGCTCTTCATACAAGCTGGATGACAGGCCATAGGGTTTGCCTGTACCCGACTGGTCCTGGTGGTCAGAGAACGGGTAATTCTCTGGTGATGATGTAGTCTGGTTCTCCTTAGGCTGCTGCAAGGCTTGTTAATTTGATCTCGACTTCGTAGAGAAAAACGGACTAAAACGACGCATGAGTTACAATTAGCTTATGGGCTTCTATTAAAATCAAGCTCAGGTGTTGAGCCGACGTGAAACGGTGGCTGTGTGTCCAGACCAGCAGGAGATGCAGAGCCGTAACCTGGCCAGCCATTGGGAGGGGCTGACATGGCCGGTCTCTGCTGAAACTTCTGAAGTCTTTTGCTGCTGATATTCAAATCTTCCAACTCTTACTCTAACTAATTTGGGAGTGCGCTGACTTTTTAAAACCTTTGTTTGGGGTGGAGTTAAGTTGTTAGATGGCCAATAAAAATGTTACACCTTATACAGGAAAAAGGTCTCAGCGAGTCAAATCTATTGGAGGTAAATTTTACTTTGAAAACAAAGAAAAGGGTGTGTTTTAGTTTATCTTGCATTTACCTAAAAAGGGAAGAGGAGACATCTGGGTTTTGCCTCAGGAATAAAATTGTCACAGTTAATTATTCAAGTTCTAAGTTTCTTTTTTTTGTGTCACTTCAGTAGAAACGAAACCAAATATTAGTTTATTTAGTTTATTTCTTCATCATCAGTGACTTTTTTTAAGTGAAGAGAAAATAGAGACAGAGAGAAAAATAGAGAGAGAAGTAATTAGAAAAATAGAAAGATTGAAATAGCGATTAGAAGTATATTAAATATACACCAACAAAACACAGGACCACACACCCAACATCTGTCCGCTCACCTGAAAAATAAATGGATAAATACATGGAGGGCATATATAAATATATACACATACCCATACATATATAAAGATATACATACATACATGCCTACATTCATAAATATTGTCAGTATATACACACAGTCTTATATATACACACTCAGTGACCAGTCAGAACCCCCCGGATCAGAACACCTGTTTGTGAGCAGTTGTGAACATGCGTGTATATTCAAGATTTCTCCAATGGAATATTTAATAGTGACTGTGGAGGACCGGAGACCCAACCGCCAAGACACGAGGCAGACATAGGGAAGACCAGAGCCCAAGGGCCTGAGAGGGATCCCAAGCGCAGAGCCCCAAGGGGCACCCACACGGGAAGATCCGCCCACCCGTCCCCCAGATCAGACCATAGGGGAGAAGTGGGAGAGTCCCCCCAGTGACCACACACACAGCCCCCGGGGCCAGCAGCGACAAACTCATGGGTCCCACCGGCACCATCCATACCAGAGCAGATCCAGGAAAGGGCACAGAGGTCCGGGCCCCCAGGGCGCACCCCCTCCAGGCCAAAGCCCGACAGGGCCAGAGGCCCCGAGCCCCAGCAGGCAGTCACCAGGCCAGGTTGGCACACACCCCAGCGCCCAGCCCCAGCACGCCGGCGGCCAGCCGGACACCCAACCGGGGTGCCGAGTAGCAGCGGGCCCCCAGATAAACCAGCAGTAGGGGCAGTCCAGACCGCAGCCTGACAAATACCCAAACATACACAATCGCACCATCCCACCCTCATCCTCACCCCCACTCAATCAAAGGCATACAAGGTCGCCACATTCCACTCATACCCCCGATACACACTCTATACCCCACCAGATCCAGGACATGCACCCACCCCCTATTGGAGGCAGCACACACCCGAACCCAGGAGGTAGACCCAATCATTCTGAGGTGGAGAGGAGCAGATAGCCAAGGCCCGGCCTGGGCCCCACCAGGACGCCCGGCCAGTCCCCTGCTGCAGAGAAGCCACACCCATGACCCATGACCACCCCACCACACCGCCAACGACCAAGTAGTGCACCCCCCCAGCCGTCCATCCCCCGGAAACCGGCAGCCACCCCGGCCAGGGGGCCACCCAAGTTCTAAGTTGCTAAGGATTAAATCATGGAATAAAACACACATCTTCAGGAAAACATTTCGTCAAAACAATTAACACCACACAGTTATTCTACTGAGTTCTTAGTGTGTAAATACTTAATTAAAAACGAGAACATAGTGGAGCTTCAATGGGTTTTGTCCTTTCTGTAAAGAGAAACAGGTAAATCACATTTCTTTGATTCAGATATATGAAAACAGACAGTTGGATGAAAACATTCAGTCTTCTTCTCTCTTTTTTATTTAATCAAGAATGGTAGATTCTGGTTCCTTTGTTCTCAGTCAAGCTGAAGAGTCTGGTGAAAGGAATTTATGGTACCTTTGAAGAGGAACAGACACTCCTTATGGGGGAAGGAAGCAACAGGAACTTATCAGTATGTAAATTCTATCAGATGGCTGCTGGGGCGTCGTCGCAAAGTCTAGTGGGAAAGGTGTGAGAGATTAATTCAAGCCACAAACGAAGTTCCTTGCAAAATCCTTAGGAATAGTCTTTGAGGTCAAAAGTGTGTGTGTGTGGGGGTGGGGTCTTCCTCCTCTGTGTCGTCAGGGAGTCTGGGTGAATCAAAGCTGGGGTTTTCTCCTCCTCTGAGCCGTTGTCATAGGAACGAGTGAAATCTAATCAGAAATGATGATTTCTGTGCAGGAAAATACTACACTGGCACAAGATTTATCCCATAGTGAGGCCTGAAAATAATTTTTCCMCAATATTTTTCGTATCATAAACCTTGTTTTTCTTGATCTTTTTTCATCAGGTTGTTTTTCTCCGAAGAAGAATTCTCCACTTTGTCCAAGAATGTTTAAGAAAAAGATTAAACTGGACTTGGAGGCCTTCTCCTGCTCAATCTGTCAGGATCTATTGAAGGATCCTGTGACGATTCCCTGTGGACACAGCTACTGTATGAAATGTATTAAAACCTACTGGGATGAAGAGGATCAGAGGAGACTCTACACCTGTCCTCAGTGCAGCAAGGACTTCACACCGAGGCCAAATCTGGTGAAAAACATCATGTGTGCAAAGTTGGTGGAGGACCTGAAGAAGACTGGACTGAAGGATACTCCAGCTGATCTGTGCTATGCTGGAGCTGAAGATGTGTCCTGTGACGTCTGCTCTGTCAGGAAACTGAAAGCTGTCAAGTCCTGTCTGAACTGTTTGGCCTCTTATTGTGAAAAACACCTCCAGCTTCACTTTGAAACTGCTGCTTTTGAGAAACACCAGCTGGTGGAGCCCTCCAAGAAGCTCCAGGAG
>NW_013953096.1:93301-99224 GCF_001266775.1 Austrofundulus limnaeus | reverse complement strand
TTTTTTTCAGTCAGTATTTAATACAACTGGCAAAATAAATTGTTAAAATAGTTATGATGTACTTCTGTTTTTTGATTCAGGAATTAAAAAAAAAATCATTTTATGGAAAAACCCTCTTGATTCAAGAGAAAACTCCAGTTTTTAAGAAAATGGCTGCTTATCAATTAATTATTAATCAATCTGTAAGATAAATCAACTTCTGATTAATTAATTAATCAATAACTTGCATCCCTAATTTATACAGGAATGAAATTATTTTTTATCTACTCATATTCATGTAATTAAGTATTTTAATGATTTGGCCGATTAATCAATTAATCGAAAAAATAATTGTCAAATTAATTGATTATTAAAATAATCATTAGTTGCAGCCCTACAAAGATGTGATCCTAAGGTCACCAAAACGGATCCCCTCAACACCTTGACTGCTTCTAGAGATTCTGTCCATAAACAGAGTCGGTGACAAAGGGCAACCTTGGGGAAGTCCAACTCTCACTGAAAACGAGTCTGATTTACTACCGGCAATGTGGACACTCTTGACACTGGTCATACAGGGACCTAACAGCCCATATCAATGGGCCTGGTACCCCATACTCCCGGAGTACCCCCCACAGGAGCCCCCAAGGGACACGCTTGAATGCCTTCTCCTAGTCCACAAAACACATGTAGACTGGTTGAGCGAACTCCCATGCACCCTCCAGGACCCTGCTGAGGGTGTTGAGCTGGTCCACTGTTCCACGACCAGGACGAGAACCACACTGCTCTTCCTGAATCCAAGATTCAACTATTCGACAGACCCTCTACTCCAGGACCCCTGAATAGACCTTACCAGGGAGGCTTAGACATGTGATCACCCTATAGTTGGAACTTACTCTGCGGTCCCCCTTTTTAAATAGTGGGGCTACCACCCCGGCCGGCCAATCCAGGGGAACTGCCCCCAATGTCCATGCAGTATTGTAGAGTCGTGTCATCCAACAAAACCCCAAAACATCCAGAGACTTAAGGAACTCTAGGCAAATTTCATCCACCCCTGGTGCCTTGTCACCGGGGAGCTTTTTAACTACCTTATTGACCTCAGCACCAGAAATTGGAGAGTCCGACCCAGGGTCCCCGGGCTCTGCTTCCTGATGGGAAGACTTGCTGGTGGGATTGAGGAGGTCCTCAAAGTATTCCGCCCAACGACCCACAACGTCTCGAGTTGAGGTCAGCGCATCATCCCCACCATAAACAGTGCTGGTGGCAAACCCCCCCCGAGATGCCAGATGGTGGACCAGAATTGCCTCGAAGCCGTATGCAAGTTGTTTTCCATGGCCTCTCTGAACTCCTCCCACGCCAGATTTTTTGCCTCAGTGACCACCCAAGCGGCATTGCGCTTGGACTGCCGGTACCCTTCTGCTGCTTCTGGAGTCCCACAGGCCAAAAAGGCCTAATAGGACTCCTTCTTCAGCCTGACGGCATCCCTCACCGCCGGTGTCCACCAGCGGGTTCGAGGGTTGCCGCCATGACAGGCACGACAACCTTACAACCACTGCTCAGGTTAGCCACATCGACAATGGAGGCACGGAACATGGCCCACTAAGACTCAATGTCCCCACCTCCCCAGAACATGTTCAAAGTTCTCCCGGAGGTGTGAGTTGAAGCACCGTCTGATGGGAGACTCTGCCAGATGTTCCCAGCAGACCCTCACTATACGTTTGGGTCTGCCAGGTCTGATCGGCATCCTCCCCCACCAACGGAGCCAACTCACCACCAGGTAGTGGTCAGTTAACAGCTCCACCCCTGTCTTCAACTTAATGTCAGGTTGGGGGGGGTTCCTTCCAACCACGCCTCTCCAGGTCTCACTGTCATTACCCACGTCAGCGTTGAAGTCCCGCAGCAGAACGAGGGAGTCCCCGTTAGGAGCGCACTCCAGCACCCCCCTCCAAGGACTCCAAAAAGGGTGGGCAATCTGAGCTGTTGCTACGCGGATAGGCACAAAAAACAGTCAGGACCCGTCCCCCCACTCGTAGGTGGAGGGAGGCTACCTTCTCATTCAACGGGGTGAACCCCAACTTACAGTCACCAAGATGGGGGGCAATAAGTATGCCCACTCCTGCTCGGCGCCTCTCAGCATGGGCAACTCCAGAGTGGAAGAGTGTCCAACCCCTCTGGAGGACACTGGTTCCAGAGCCAGAGCGGTGTGTTGAGGTGAGTCCGACTATATCTAGTCAGAACCTCTCAACCCCACACACCAGCTCAGGCTCCTTCCCCACCAGAGAGGTGACGTTCCACATCTCTAGAGCCAGCTTCTGCTGCCAAGGATAAGACCAACAAGGTCCCCGCCTTCGACCACTACCCAACACACAGTGCACCCGACCCATAAAGCACCTCCCACAGGTGGTGAGCACATGGGAAGAGTGACCCACGTCTCCTCTTCAGGCTGTGCTCGGTCGGGCTTCATGGGTGAAAGCCGGCCACCAGGCCCTCGCCAACGTGTCCCACCTCCAGGCCTGGCTCCATAGTGGAGTCCTGGTGACCTGCGACTAGGCGAGGGAACTCTAAGTCTGTTTGATATTCATCATAAAGGGTTTTTGGGCTGCACTTTGTCTGATCCCTCACCTAGGTGACTCTATTTGGTCTATCTGTTTGGTGACTCTATAAGGTGGCAGCCAGGGAGATAGGCTTGACATGTAATTTTTGCAAATATTTTTCGTATCATAAACCTTGTTTTTCTTGATTTTTTTTCATCAGGTTGTTTGTCTCCAAAGAAAAATTCTCCACATTGTTCAACAATGTTTAAGAAAAAGATTAAACTGGACTTGGAGGCCTTCTCCTGCTCAATCTGTCAGGATCTATTGAAGAATCCTGTGACGATTCCCTGTGGACACAGCTACTGTATGAGATGTATTAAAACGCGCTGGGATGAAGAGGATCAGAGGAGACTCTACACCTGTCTTCAGTGCAGCAAGGACTTCACACCGAGGCCAAATCTGGTGAAAAACATCATSTGTGCWMAGTTRKTGGAGGASCTGAAGAAGACTGGRCWGRARGATRCTCCRGCTGATCTGTGCTATGCTGGAGCTGAAGATGTGTCCTGTGACGTCTGCTCTGACAGGAAACTGAAAGCTGTCAAGTCCTGCCTGAACTGTTTGGCCTCTTATTGTGAAAAACACCTCCGACCTCACCATGAAGCTCCACCATTACAGAAACACCAGCTGGTGGAGCCCTCCAAGAAGCTCCAGGAGAACATCTGTCCTCGTCATGATGAGGTGATGAAGATCTTCTGTCGTACTGATCAGCAGTGTATCTGTTATCTCTGCTTAATTGATGAACATAAAGGACATGAAACTGTCTCAGCTGCAGCAGAAAGAGCTGAGAAGCAGAAGAATCTAGAACAGATCCGACAACAAATCCAACAGAGATTTCAGGAGCGAGAGAAAGATGTGAAGCTGCTCCAACAGGAGGTGGAGGCCATCAATGTCTCTGCAGATAAAACGGTCAAAGAAAACGACAAGATGTTCTTTGGGCTGATCAAGACCATCAAGGAAAAGAGGATGGAGGCCAAAAATCGAGTTTTAGGTCAGAAGAAATGTGAAGTGAGTCGAGTCAAAGAGCTTCAGGAGAAGCTGGAGCAGGAGATGACTGAGCTGAAGAGGAAAGACGGCCAGCTGGAGCAGCTCTCACACACAGAGGATCACAACCAGTTTCTCCACAACTACCCCTCAGTGTCAGCACTCAGTGAGTCTCCACACTCATCCAGCATCAAGACTCGTCCTCTCAGCTACTTTGAGGACGTGACGGCAGCTGTGGACCAGCTCAGAGTCAAGATACAGGACGTCCTGAGGGGGGGTGGATGGATGACTATTCAATTAACTAAAATTAAAGTGGAGGATTTACTGCCAGAATCAGAACCAAAGACCAGAGATGAGTTCCTACAATATTCACAAGAAATCACTCTGGATCCAAACACAGCTCACAGACAGCTGGTTTTATCTGAGGGGAACAGAAAAGCAACATTAATGAGACAACATCAGTCTTATCCTGAGCATCCAGACAGGTTCACTGTTTTCCAGCAGGTTCTGAGCAGAGAGAGTCTGAGTGAACGTTGTTACTGGGAGGCGGAGAGGAGCGGCAGAGCTGCTCATTTTGCAGTTTCATATAAATATCGCAGCAGAGACGGCAGTAATCTTAGTAAGTTTGGATTCAATGATCAGTCCTGGGCCTTACGTTGTCTCTCAAAAAGTTACACGTTTTGGCACAACAACACCTGTACTCTAGTCTCAGGTCCTGGTTCCTCCAGGATCGGAGTGTACCTGGACCACAGAGCAGGTATTCTGTCCTTCTACACCGTTTCTGACACCATGACCCTCCTCCACAGAGTCCAGACCACCTTCACTCAGCCGCTCCACGCTGGAGTTTGGCTCGTAGGCTGTGGAACGACTGTTGAGTTTGTTACAACTCAGAACAGTGGCTGAAGCTGGTTTGTTTTAGGTTTTGCTGTTTTCTGTATTGTTAGCTAAACCTTCGTATTGTACTCTGTTCTGTATTTTATATTAACTTTTTTGTGTTAAAGTTTTATTTGAGCCTCAGTAGTTTCCTTTACTCTTCTTGCATCTAGAAATGTACTTATAAACCTGTCTTAATGTGAGACCATCTTTCACTGGAACATGTGTATCATCTATTGTTTACCATGATGGCTTTTAAAATAAAAATAACATTCAGAGTAAAGTTTGATGTAACTGAAAAATGTGGCAACCCAGAAAGGGAAGGGTTGAATTGGTTTGTTATATTTTATAGTATTTTTCTTCTTTGATTATTAAGGTCAAAGTTTTATACCTGTGTTTTTTGGTTTGCCAGGATATCTGATAGTTTGATGTAAAGATCTGTGATTATAACCCCAGGAAGAATAATCTGTGCTGTGGCAGGGACTCACAGGAAGGCATTATATAGTATTATTAATTTTTAAAGGGGACCTAAAATGCAAAATTCACTTTTTTAAGGTTTTTTTACTCAACTTTGGGTATGTACTTATTAAAAAAACAGTACTAGGACCAAAAAAAATGCACCCAGGGGCATATTTCCTGTAAGTAAATGTATTTTTAATGTATATTAATGACAAGTTTTATACTTCCTACATTTTGTGATGTCACAAGCCGTACGACAACCCACCACATCCTGCGTTAAGCCCCTTACCTAGCAACCCCCGGGTGAGACTCCACCTCCTTAATATAAAAAGCCGTCATGGTGTTGTTGTGTGATGTGCAGCTCATTTCACAACAAGTGTCCAATAGGGCAATGGGTAGAGTGTTGGACCAAAGAGAGGAGAGGGAGACCAGGGTTCAAAACCGACACGGACACAAACCATTTAATTATTTATTTTCGTTCGTTATGAACACGGTCGAAAATAGAGGTGCACGTTCTCATGCACCTCTATTGTTTAGCTTATTAAAGCCTTGTTAAGCCTATTTGTTCGAGTTTCTGAGGTATTTTGACTGCTGCTGCTCCCTGCTCTGGTAACAGCATGCAGAGTGAGTGCAGAGCTCCGACACAGGAGGAGGGGGAGAAAAAAAAAAGCTGTGACCGACTCTGCCTCTGGGTCTCATTTGGTTGTACAACAGAGCTTCTGCTATTATTAGCCATGCTAACGTAAACGCTGGCTTTGGAGGGCGGAGTTAATGTCACCAGATTTTTGGAGGGCGTTACCAACAGAGCTCATTAACATAAACAGCTCTTCTGAACAGGTCAGAGCAGGCAGAACTAGGAAATGAGAAATTTTATTATCTGAGAATTATTTTGTGCATTAAATTGAATGAACATGGTCTGGATAGTCCACAGACATACCATAAACAATTCTAGGACCCATAATTGGTCTCCTTTAATATATATATATTATTGTTCGTGCCTGAGCTAATATATATATACTGTGTATATATATATATATATA
>NW_013953096.1:88931-93291 GCF_001266775.1 Austrofundulus limnaeus | reverse complement strand
CATTTACCCAGAATGCTTTGTGTGGAAATAAAATGGCCCCGTCCTTGTTATGTATTTTAAACTTTTATTTTACAAATTATAAAAACTAAACATCCTACAGTATTTTTAGTCTTTATTTTACAGTTAAAATATATGTTTATTAAATAAAGTCTAAGGTTACAACTAATCGGGATCCCTTTAAGTTTTACTGTTCTTTGTCTCGTTATTTTAACCCTTGTATTTTTACACTAAAACTGTATTTTATAAATTTTTTTGTCTTGAAGTTTTATTGTAGCCTTCGTAGTTACCTTTACTCGACTTCCACCTAGAAATTCACTTAAATACAATTTAATCTGGAGCCATTTTTCACTGGAGCATGTTTAACATCTATTGTTTATTATGATGGCTTTTAAAATAAAAATAATGTTCATTGTGAAGTTAGGGCTGAATTGGTTCGTTATATTCTTTTGATGTTTGTTGCTGTTTATTTCTTTGATCCTTACGGTTTAATCATGTATTATTATGATCTAATTAACTGCTCAGGGCAGATTTGCTTCTGTTGTCTGCGGTTTGTTTACAAAAGAAGAACGTGGCGAGCCACTCTGCAAACCCCAGAAGACACGGGCAAATCAAAAAGAGATAACAAACAATCGCATCTAAAAAAGTTATAAACTTTTCCAAAGTTGGCTGTTTTACCAAACACAAACTAAAGAAAGTAAAACGTAGACTCAGTCATTCTGTGGCGGGACAGCCTGAGGTGCTAACATGCTACAGCTGAACTCTGCAGATGGTAAATTTCATAAAGTTAGCTTGTTGGTCAGATTAAAGCGTCTGAACTGTAGTTTTGTTTGTTAACCATCAGAACAATGTTGAAAGTAGAGCTAACGGTTATGCTAACGCTTCATATTAAATCACTGAATTAGGCTAATCATCTTGTCTTTTTTTCTTTATGGCGTTAAACTCATAACTTTGAGACTGCCACATCCAGCCAGGTTTCAATCAGGATGGATTATTTTCTTATTTATATGCACCTGAATGTCCCTGTAACCTAAGATTAGATTATGTTGACCCTTCCTGCAGGGTGGGTTACAGCCCCTCGTGAAGACGCTGATATTTGGAGTTATTTAGCAGTTTAACAGACTACTTGCAGTTACATATGTGTTATGTAATTTCATTTTTATTATTTTAACAAGCATTAATGTTAAAATACGTCTGAGTTAGCTGTTCAGTTTCAGGTTCAAATGCATTTGTTTTAATGGGTCATTATTTTAATTTACTATGAGAACGTTATGATGAGATGTTCCCTGGAGCTGGAACAGAAGTCTATTATAAGTCTATTATTATTATTAGACTTAATTATTATTATAATTAAGTCTATTATAATGTCAATAATACCAGAAGCTACAGCTAATTGGATGTTAATGGAAAGGAAACATAATAAGTTATACTCTATTGATTCACAAACATTGCAGGAATACAAAAACAATTATCAGAATATTGTGATCTATAGATGTATCAAAAACAACAAATAATATGAATTTTATTGAACCTGAAATCCAAATAAAAGAAAGTAAAATAATCACTGATGAAGTGTTTGTACACAGGAGAAATGCAACTTTTCTTATTAGCAGGACTTTAATAATTTGTTCTGATTGCAATCAGACAACAGGTGGACATTTTATTAGAAATAATCCTCATGTTTATGATCCTTACTCTTTTTTAATGGCTCAGAATGTAAAGAGTGAGATTAACTTTAGATTTATATAAACATAAAACAGGGACATGTGACCACTGGAGACAATACACTGAAAAACAAACATAACGAAAATGTTTGACAAGAATTTGATTTTAAAAGTTAAAACATCTTGAAGCACCAGCAGGTGGCGCTAAAGAACAACATTCATCAAACAAAGTAAAGTGAAGAAGAACAGGAGGCGCGTGTGGAGCAGCTGCTGCAGGCTGCTGTTGGTAAGAAATGTTTTCTTGTGACGATAGTTAACCGTTTTATTTCTTAACACAACAGATTGTAAATCAGAGTCGAGTGGAGCTTTGTAACACAAACATTAAGTTTGTTAAAAGACTGCAGGAGGTTCGGTTCTACGTTAGACTTCATTGGTTTCTGATTGTAGCTCCTTTATCTCAACCTGGAGCTCCTTTAACCAGCTCCAGTTTTAAAACTAAAACACTCAGACTCTTCAAACCCTGACTAAATTATTCTACACACACAGAAGAATATTTAAAGCCAAGTTTGAGATTTGTAAAACCTTTATCTGATTTGTGAAGCTGCAATAAAGGGAGATTACAGCACTTTTTATGCATCTGGACCTCACTAGACCTGGTCCAGCTCCAAAACCACGTCACCTAGACTTATCAAACCTGGTTTAGATTATTCTACATTTATAGCAGGATAATTAAAATCAAGTTTGGGGTTTGTAAAACCCTTATCTGATTCGTGAAACTGCTATAAAGAGAGATTACTTAATTTTTATTCATCTGGACCACACTAGACCTGGTCCAGCTCCAAAATCATAGATATAAAAGCTAGAGTTGGCCAATGGAGACAGACGTCGTCACACGGCGGCCATCTTGGTACAGACAGCACTCCACTTAACATGAGCATGAACGTTGCATTTACTATCAAAATAACCATAACTTGATCAGTTTTCATCAGATTTTCAAACGGACTGTTTTGTTGTAAATGTGAGATATGTTGTTATAAGATGACGTACTTATAATGGGCATTCATACAAAAATAACATGCAGATTGATAAAATAATAGCAATATATACAGAGAAGACATTTAGATTCGTTTTACATGTAGTTACAAATGCAAAATTATACACAAATTTATAAAAAAAATTGTACTAGCAGTGGTAATTAATATGGAAAAACACATTTACATGTATTTTTTCCCTAAACATGCAAATAATAGCCTGTATAATCTAGGGCTGCCACGAATAATCGATTAATCGATGACTAATCGATTATTAAAATAATCGATGACCAATTTAATAATCGATTAATCGTTTTTTTTTTNATATATATATATATATGTATATGCAATAAAACATACATTATAGTGCATTCTTTTAAAAAGTCTACAGGTTTATTTACAGTAGATCCTCTCTGGACTGGGAACACTGTGGATCCCCCAGGAGGAGCTGAGTAAGGAGGTCTGGGTTTCTGTCCTGGACCTGGTAACTGTGACCTGATCACGGATCAGCTGTAGAAGATGGATGGATGTGGGAGCAGTAGAATGATGTGTTCTCCTCCTGGCTGTATTAAACTACGCTGTAGTTCCACTGATAGATCTGACTGTATGATGCCATGTTCTCTTCAAGTTTACATTTTAAATCTTTGTTCTGTTTCATTAACAGTGTTCTGTATTTACTGTTATGATTAAATCCCTAGAGCTGCTGTGATCACATGACTACTATAATTACTTCTCATAACGATATATTTCTACTGTTCAAAAAAAAAGTTGTTTTTATTTCCATCCTAGAAGAGACTACAAACTGAGCTAGTTTTTTAAAAACCAACGGGGAAATGTGACCACTGTGGGCAGATAATAGGTATGTTACAAAAGAACTTAAAGCAGAAACATAAAAACTGTATGATTTTTAAAAAACAATTGTGTACAGAGACTGATGAAATATACACTAAAGTTAGATATTAAACCATCTCTCATTTCCTCACCAGCAGGTGGCGCTAATGATAACCATTAGTTTGTAACACGAAATTAAACAGAGAAACTCAAGGAGAGGCACGTGTGTGGGAGCTGCTGCAGAGTGGTGTTTAAGAAGAAATGAAGTTAAGTTGTCTTCTGTGTCAAAGCTTTACAGTTTTTATTCTTAACTCTAAAAATATTTAAGACATAATCTGAGGTGAGTGGACTTTTTTAACTGAAATTTTTACTTAGTCAGAAATGACACTTTGAAAGATTATCAGTTAGCTTTGGAGACCCTTTTGAACCAGGTTAGCTGTGGCAGCCATCTTGGAAGCAGGATAGGTGTGGAGACCCTCTTGAACCAGGTTAGCTGTGGCAGCCATCTTGAACCGGGTTACCTGTGGAGACCACCTTGAACCAGGTTACCTGAGGAGACCACCTTGAACCAGGTTAGAGGTGGAGACCATCTTAAATCAGGTTAGTTGTGGTGGCAACGTCCAACCAGGTTAACTGTGGAGACCATCTTGAACAAGGTTAGCTGTGGAGACCACCTTGAACCAGGTTATCTGTGGGGACCACCTTGAACCAGGTTAGCTGTGGAAGTAACGTTGAACGAGGTTAGATGTGGAGACCACCTTGAACCAGGTTAGTAGTGGAGACCCTCTTGAACCAGGTTAGCTGTGGAGATCAACTTGAACCAGGTTAGCTGTGGAG
>NW_013953096.1:85350-86136 GCF_001266775.1 Austrofundulus limnaeus | reverse complement strand
TAGATGTGGAGACCACCTTGAACCAGGTTAGTAGTGGAGACCCTCTTGAACCAGGTTAGCTGTGGAGATCAACTTGAACCAGGTTAGCTGTGGAGGCCATCTTTCACCAGGTTAGCTGTGGAGGACATCTAGAACCAGCTTAGCAGTGGAGACCATCTTGAACCAGGTTAGCTATGGGGGACATGTAGAACCAGGTTAGCAGTGGAGGCCATCTTGAACCAGGTTAGCTGTGGAAACCACCTTGAACCAGGTTATCTGTGGAGACCATCTTGAACCAGGTTAGTAGTGGAGACCACCTTGAACCAGGTTTGTAGTGGAGACCACCTTGAACCAGGTTAGTAATGGAGACCACCTTGAACCAGGTTAGCTGTGGAAGCAACGTTGAACCAGGTTATCTGTGGAGACCATCTTGAACCAGGTTAGTGTGGAGACCACCTTGAACCAGGTTAGTAATGGAGACCACCTTCAACCAGGTTAGCTGTGGAAGCAACGTTGAACCAGGTTAGCTGTGAAGACCACCTTGAATCAGGTTAGCTGTGGAGACCATCTTTAGCCAGGTTAGCTGTGGAGGACATCTATAACCAAGTTAGCTGTGGAGGACATATAGAACCAGGTTAGCAGTGGAGACCATCTAGAACCAGGTTAGCAGTGGAGACCATCTAGAACCAGGTTAGCAGTGGAGACCATCTTGAATCAGGTTAACTGTGGATGCCATCTTGAACCAGGTTAGCTGTGGGGACCACCTTGAACTAGTTTAGTTGTGGAGACCATCTAGAACCAGGTTAG
>NW_013953096.1:78461-84578 GCF_001266775.1 Austrofundulus limnaeus | reverse complement strand
AACCTACAGCGGGTCAATTAGTTCTTCAAATGTTACCTTTAAGTTAATTTTATAGTTTTGTGATATTAAAAATGCTAATATATTGATATTTTTCTAGTTTTGATTTACGTTCGCTTGTTTAGCGTCGTCACAGTTGCTAGGTGACATCACGTACGCCAGGGTAAGGAGGGGAGGCTAGACCGTCCAAATTCACAGCCTCTTTTTTTCCGGTCTTCCCGGTCTACCAAGGACCCGGCCCGCCGAGACCCGGCCTGTCATTTTGGACACAGCCAACGTTGAAGCAGATTAGCTGTGGAGGCCATCTTGAACCAGGTTAGCTGTCGAGGCCATCTTTCACCAGGTTAGCTGTGGAGGACATCTAGAACCAGCTTAGCATTGGAGACCATCTTGAACCAGGTTAGCTATGGGGGACATCTAGAACCAGGTTATCAGTGGAGGACATCTAGAACCAGGGTTAGCAGTGGAGGCCATCTTGAAGCAGGTTTGTTGTGAAGACCATCTTTAACCAGGTTAGCTCTGGATACCATCTTGAACCAGGTTAGTTGTGATGGCCATCTAGAACCAGGTTGTGAAGGCCATCTTGAACCAGGTTAGTTGTGAAGGCCATCTTGAACCAGGTTAGCTGTCTGAGCCATCTTGAAACAGTTTAGCTTTGGAGACCATCTTGAAGCAGGGTAGTAGTGGAGACCACCTTGATCCAGGTTAGCTGCGGAGGCAACATTGAACCAGGTTAGCTGTGGAGACTAACTTGAACCAGGTTAGCTGTGGAGACCAACTTGAATCAGGTTAGCTGTGGAGACCATCTTGAACCAGTTTAGCTGTGGAGACCAACTTGAACCAGGTTCACTGTGGAGGCCAACTTGAACCAGGTTAGCTGTGGGGACCATCTTGAATCTGGTTAGCTGTGGCAGCCGTCTTTAACCAGGTTAACTGTCGGAGCCATCTTGAAACAGGTTAGCTGTGAAGACCATCTTAAACCAGGTTAGCTGTGGCAGCCATCTTGAAGCTGGGTAGTAGTGGAGACCACCTTGATCCAGGTTAGCTGTGGAGGCAACGTTTTACCAGGTTAGCTGTGGAGGCCATCTTGAACCAGGTTAGCTGTGGAGATCAACTTCAGGGATAGACATAACCATTGTTGGTTGGGTGTTCGTCATTTGTAAAAATGAAAGGGAGAAAAAACTTGGTAAAGCCAAACAGAACACTAAACTGTAACTTTTAATAAGGTCATGTACACAGGATACTCCTGTTTAAGTGAAAATATTTGACCTATGAGCAGAAAAAAGTTTATGAATGTTGGGTAACCTCTAGATTTTATTAGCAACATTTTTGCTGCTTTACTCCCTGAGCCTTAAATACTTTATTTCAAAGAAGAGAATGAGGAAGTTTTATTAACGCAGCTCCTGTCAACCTGTCTGACTGAGAACAATTAAATATAATAAACTTTTTCTACAGAACAATATACTTGTTAAATTACATTTTTCTTGAGATTCTTTTGGACAACCAAAATGTTTTGCGGACAACCAGGTTTTGTCAACAAAATATCCTTATGTCTACCCCTGAACTTGAACCAGGTTCATTGCGGAGGCCATCTTGAACCAGGTTAGCTGTGGAGACCATCTTGAACCAGGTTCACTTTGGAGGCCATCTTGAACCAGGTTAGCTGTGGAGATCAACTTGAACCAGGTTCACTTTGGAGGCCATCTTGAACCAGGTTCACTTTGGAGGCCATCTTGAACCAGGCAAGCTGTGGAGACCATCTTGAACCAGGTTAACATTGGCAGCCATCTTGAAGCAGGGTAGAAGTAGAGACCACCTTGATCCAGGTTAGCTGTGGAGGCAACGTTGAACCAGGTTAACTGTGGAGACAATCTTGAACCAGGTTAGCTGTGCAGACCAACTTGAACCAGGTTCACTGTGGAGGCCATCTTGAACCAGGTTAGCTGTGGCAGCCATCTTGAAGCAGGTTATGTTTGGAGACCATCTTGAAGCAGGGTAGTAGTGGAGACCACCATGAACCAGGTTAGCTGTGGAAGCCATCTTTAACCAGGTTACCTGTGGTGGAGGACATCTAGAACCAGGTTAGCTGTGGAGGCTATCTTAAACCAGGTTAGCTGTGGCAGCCATCTTTTAACAGCTTTACAGCGTGTAAGTTTTGCAATTTAAAAACCCGTGAATGGCTTTCTGAAACGAATTATGTTAATTAGTTAAACTTTTATTGAGCTCCATTTTTTATTTGCCTTTTCCCAACGTTTCTACTTCTACAGAACTGATGTTGGACAGAGAGATCTGTAGCAGATAAACTAACTACATATCCTTGTTTTTTTATACAACAGGTTTTGTTTATTCAAGACAGATTCTTCACGTTTTCTCACAATGTTTACGAAAAAGGTCAAACTGGACTTGGAGGCTTTCTCCTGTTCGGTGTGTCTGGGTCTCCTGAAGGATCCGGTGACTATTCCCTGTGGACACAGCTACTGTATGAGATGTATTAAAGAGTTCTGGGATGGAGAAGGTCACAGGAGAGTCTACAGCTGTCCTCAGTGCAGGAAGAACTTCGCACCAAGACCACTTCTGGTAAAAAGCACCATGTTAGCAGAGTTAATGGAGGAGCTGAAGAAGAGTGACCAACAAGCTGCTCTGTGCTATGATGGAGCTGAAGATGTGTCCTGTGACGTCTGCTCTGTCAGGAAACTGAAAGCTGTCAAGTCCTGTCTGGATTGTTTGGCCTCTTATTGTGAAAAACACCTCCGACCTCACCATGAAGCTCCACCATTACAGAAACACCAGCTGGTGGAGCCCTCCAAGAAGCTCCAGGAGAACATCTGTCCTCGTCATGATGAGGTGATGAAGATCTTCTGTCGTACTGATCAGCAGTGTATCTGTTATCTCTGCTTAATGGACCAACATAAAGAACATGAAACTGTCTCAGCTGCAGCAGAAAGAGCTGAGAAGCAGAAGGAGCTGGAGGAGATCCGACAACAAATCCAGCAGAGAATCCAGGAGCGAGAGAAAGATGTGAAGCTGCTCCAACAGGAGGTGGAGGCCATCAATGTCTCTGCTGATAAAACAGAGGAGGACAGTGAGAAGATCTTCACTCAGCTGATCCGTCTCATCCAGAAAAGAAGCTCTGATGTGAAGCAGCAGCTCAGATCCCAGCAGGAAACTGAAGTGAGTCGAGTCAAAGAGCTTCAGGAGAAGCTGGAGCAGGAGATGACTGAGCTGAAGAGGAAAGACGGCCAGCTGGAGCAGCTCTCACACACAGAGGATCACAACCAGTTTCTCCACAACTACCCCTCAGTGTCAGCACTCAGTGAGTCTCCACACTCATCCAGCATCAAGACTCGTCCTCTCAGATACTTTGAGGACGTGACGGCAGCTGTGGACCAGCTCAGAGACAACATACTGGACGTCCTGTGGGACTCTGAAGTGCAGGTTTTACTAACAAATCCAGAACCAAAGAGCAGATCTGAGTTCCTCAAATATTCACAGGAACTCACTCTGGATCCAAACACAGCTCACAAACAGCTGGTTTTATCTGAGGGGAACAGAAAAGCAACATTAATGGAACAACAACAGTTTTATCCTGATCATCCAGACAGGTTCACTGATTATATTCAGGTTCTGAGCAGAGAGAGTCTGAGTGGTCGTTGTTACTGGGAGGTGGAGTGGAGCGGCAGAGCTGCTTATTTTTCTGTTTCATATAAAGATATCAGGAGAGATGGGGATCGTAGTGATTGCAGATTTGGATGGAATAACACATCCTGGGCCTTACGATGTGTCTCAGACTGGTATTCATTTTGGCACAATAACACCAGCAGTCCAGTCTCAGTTCCTGGTTTCTCCAGGATCGGAGTGTACCTGGACCACACAGCAGGTGTTCTGTCCTTCTACAGGGTCTCTGACACCATGACCCTCCTCCACAGAGTCCAGACCACCTTCACTCAGCCGCTCCACGCTGGAGTTGGACTTGTAGATTTTGGAACAACAGCTGAGCTCATTAGAACCCAACAGTGACTGGAATCATGTTTGTTTGATGTTTTAGGTCACGATTTTAACTCTCCTGATCCCCCATCAGTTCCCACTCAATCAGTTCCAGTTCAGAGTTTGTGTTGAGAAAAACTTTCGTGGATCATTCTGACCTGAGACCAGCAGGAGGGTTCAGAAGACTTTTAGAACATTTTAGAATTGATGACCTTCAGGTGTTTCTTGTGTTTGTTGATGAAACAAAGTTAACAGATGTCGGCCATGTTGGTATTGTTTTTAAAAAATTGGGGAAATATGTTGGAGGCAGAGCCAGAACTCTGCAGGGATTTATATCCTCTCTGGACTGGGAATACTTTGGGATCCTCCAGGAGGAGGTCTGGTTTTCTCTACTGGACCTGGTACCTCTGGAACCCGATGGATCAGCTGCAGGAGCAGATGACTCAGAAAGATGCTAGTTCTAAATTATGTTTATGTTTTAATATTTGTTTAGTTTCATTAATGGTGTTCTGTATTGTTGCTTTGTAGTGAGTTAGATTTAATTCAATAAATTGCTCAGTGCTGCTGTTATCATTTAAATGACTACTATAATTATTTGTCATAATTATATATTATATCAAAGGATGTTGTTTTGCAGTATGATCCAACTTTTATTTCCTACTTCTACAAACTCAGATATTTTTGTAAGCAGTTACTGGTTACAAAATCTAATATTTAGCTACAAAGATGCATTAAGTTGAACATATTAAACAATGCATATTATTTTTATTTAGGTTTGTATGAATTAAGTCTATGAATGAAAAGCCTGGAATTCGATAAATAAATGCAAATCACTGCAAGTTCCCACCTAATCTTTACAACTCTTCGCTTTTATCACAACAAATTTCAGCTCCTTCACTGTACAGTTACACTGTTTTTAGGTGCATTAGCCATGGTGGCTGTTTTGAATTTAAATCAACTCCAAAAGCAAAAAGGTTCTAGATGTGCGTTCACTAAATACTTCCTCAGAACATCATTAAATACTGGGCAGTGGTTTAAAATTAAACTTAAAAATTAAGAGTTCATTAAAATGTTTTAAAGGTGTTCATGTTTCAACACTTGAGGGCGGTAAAGCGCATAAAATGAACATTTTTGTCCTTCCTGTGTTTCCGTATCGCCCCTCCCCCTCCGTGACGTCGTGTTTTTGTGCTGAGAAGGAGGTGAGTTTGTGGAGAAACGACGCTTGTTTTGAAGTTTGTTTCTTATTTATTCATTTGACTCAACTTTATGAAATTCTTCAGCTCGTTTCCATCCCGTCCAGTCTTCACGTCCGGGTCAGTTTTTCATATTTGTTGTTTAAACTCGGTTTTTTATAAACTTTTAGCGAGTCGAGGGGTCTCTTTGTTTTACCCCCACCGAGGTCACGTGATCCGTTCAGCAAACTGTTCAAATTTAGATATAAGTAGTTATTGTGCGTGAAAAAACTACAGGACAAGTCTAAATATATAGTTAGCGTTTTTTTTACCATAAATATATTAAATTTGCTCTGAGTTTATTCAGTCTGTTGGTTTCATGTTTTGTAAACAATACTGATCAAAACTCTGGACACACCTTGTTCAGAGAGTTTGTCTTTATTTTCATGACTAAAAATTGTAGATTCACACTGAAGGCATCAAAGCGATGAATTTAACACAAGTGTGAAACAACTGAAAATATGTTTTGTATTCTATGTTCTTCAAAGTAAAAACATTTTACTTTGATTACTGCTTCACTGTTGATGAGCTTCAACAGGAGTCACCTGAAATGGTTTTCACTTCACAGTAGAGTTGAGCTATATTGGCAAAAAATTTATCACAATTAATTGTGGTATTTAGTCGATAACGATTAATTTGACGATTAATCCCCTGAAGGCCCTTATGGCTACGTTCACACTGCAGGCCAATCTGACCCAAATCCAATTTTTTTGACCCATCTGACTCGTATCCGATTTTTTTATGACAGTCTGAACGAGACAAATCCGATTTTTTTATGACAGTCTGAACGAGACAAATCCGATTTTTTCAAATCCGACCAGGGCCGTTTCAGTATGTGGTTTTAAATCGGATATATATCTGATGTTTTCAAAGTGACTGCAGTGTGAACGCTCATGTCTCATTC
>NW_013953096.1:73831-75163 GCF_001266775.1 Austrofundulus limnaeus | reverse complement strand
TAATGTGTCTTAGAAAGTAAGGAAATTAAAACAATTTAAAAACCATGTGGACATCTGTTTTGTAAACAAAGCTGCTCAACCAATGACAGCGTGTTAAATGTGTCAGGTGACAAAGATGAGCGTCAAAACACTTTGATAACAAGTGCTATTCTGGATTTAAAAAAACATACTTCAACGTTTCAAATCATTATCAAATTGGGAAGAAGGGCAGATAAAATGTGAGCCGTCACATCGAAACCAGGGTTAAGTCTAAAAGTTGTATGTGGAGAAAATAGGCAGATATAGTGTTTTGATTAAAACACTTGGAAAAATTACATTTAGTCAAAATATGACAAACAAATGTGTTATCAATGTGTCATTTCAATGAACTGTCTGAAATATTCAAAAAAAAATTGAAGTACTTTTTTTGAGCATTTATCAACCAAAAGCCTGATTTTGAGGAAAAAATGCCTTAAAATGTTGAGATTTTCCCTGTGAGCTAGAAATGTTTTTCTTTCTTTCCAGCTGAAAAATCTCAATATTCAATTACTATTTGAGGTTTATTTTTTTAAATGACATAAAAATCCTCATTAAAATTACATAAAATTAGGATTTAGACCAAATATTTATGTATTATTGTAACCAACAAGACAAATAATATCTGAATCTACTAATGATGAAGTATCAAAATGTAGCTTTTAAAGCCAGAAATCTGAAAATATGATGAAGTCATTTTGACCAAATTGGACTAAATCCTCATTTCGATGTGATGTGAACAAATAATGTTCTTCATGGCAGCTTATCTATAAGAGTCACTAGAAAAACTCAGGTGATTTTCTTTGATCCTATTTTCAAAAAAGTGTCTCTTCAACAGGCATCAACAAAAATTAAAAAGTGGAAGATGAGGCTGTAGCTAACTACCTGACGTCAGCACGCTTTGTAGAGATTGGTAGAAATAACAGCCCTGCACAGTCTGGTCAGCAGTTTGGGAAGAAAATGGCAGAAGCTGCTGATGAAATGTCACCAGTCCTCCATCATGGGAGGCAGCCTAGGCCTTAAAAAGGTACAGATAAAAAAGAAAAAAATTGTATAGGTCCTCTGGACGGGTTCTTCTCTAATGAAACGTTTCGTCTCTCCTCCAAGAGACTTCTTCAGTCTGAGAGTTTCAGGCAAAATTCAGGCTTTTAAGCACTGCCTCCATGTGACTGATACATCACACTGTTCAAAAGAATGTCCCAACTCAGACGAGCTACATCTAATGGCCAGAACTCTGCAGTTTTCACTCATTTACAGGCTCATGGCTTCACATGGCTATCGTTGACACCTAATGTTAACGGGGGTGGAGTGATACTG
>NW_013953096.1:72012-73635 GCF_001266775.1 Austrofundulus limnaeus | reverse complement strand
GATAGCCATGTGATGTGAGTATCAGTCACATAGAAGCAGTGCTTAAAAACCTGAATTTTGCCTGAAACTCTCAGACTGAAGAAGTCTCTTGGAGGAGAGACGAAACGTTTCATTAGAGAAGAACCCGTCCAGAACACCTATACATTTTTTTTTCTTTTTGATTTTTTACCTGGATTACTGAGATGCATCAGGACATTAATTAGGTGTCAACGATAGCCATGTGATGTGAGTATCAGTCACATAGAAGCAGTGCTTAAAAACCTGAATTTTGCCTGAAACTCTCAGACTGAAGAAGTCTCTTGGAGGAGAGACGAAACGTTTCATTAGAGAAGAACCCGTCCAGAAGACCTATACATTTTTTTTTCTTTTTGATTTTTTACCTGGATTACTGAGATGCATCAGGACAAGGTACAGATAAGATTTTTAGACCTAAAAAGACTAAATATTTAATGAGATCGTGGTAAGAAGTCCCAAACGTAAAGGATGAGCTTTAAAGTGCCTGTGACGTGTGTATTCTTCAAATACAAAAAGTCAAAGAAAACATCTTTATATTTAAGAAACCTGACATAATACACCTGATTTGGCCCATTTTGTCTCATAACTAGTATATTTTCTCTTGAACTTGGCTCAGCAAAAGTGAAACAGGAAGTGACATCAAAGAGGAACTCTTTAAGAAAAGGAACTCTGGTTTTTGTTTTTTGAGATGTTATTTAAACTCCTAACTCCTCTTCATCTGTCCCTGTTAGTGACTCAAAATAATATAAGGGAACATCAGATTCTTCTCTACTGTCTGTGTTGTTAGCCATTTTAATAACACTCTATTCACATGCAGACATTCCCCTTTGACATCACTTCCTGTTGTTTTACATGCAAATATCTCAACAACAGTTCATCTCAGTGGCGTGAAAATTGTTTTCTACATTGCTATTAATGTTGTCTTTCCAAAAATGCATTCATATTTATTAAAGATTTGATATCAGAGTCAGGTTAAAGCCTCTATCAGAATTAAAAATGTATCTATTTTTGAGTAAAACCTATTCTAATGCTCTTATTTTGTAGGAGACAAACTGACGTCCACAAGCCGACAGCACTGTTCACATCAGAGGTAAACTGTTTTCTTTAACGAGACCCTCAGCTGTCTGCACACAGGAAATGGAGCAGGAAGCAGTGGAGCTGAACCAGGACTCTATCGCTTGTTCCATCTGTCTGGACCTCCTAAAGGAACCGACGACGATCCCCTGTGGACACAGCTACTGTTGGAGCTGCATCAACACCTACTGGGATGAAGAGGACCGGGAGACGTCTCACAGCTGTCCTCAGTGTGGGCAGAGCTTTAGAGGAAGGCCTGACTTGAAGAAAAACGTCACGTTAGCAGCTTTAGTGGAGGAGCTGAGGAGGGATGGACTCCAGGGAGCAGCTGATCTGTGCTATGCTGGAGCTGAAGATGTGTCCTGTGACGTCTGCTCTGACAGGAAACTGAAAGCTGTCAAGTCCTGTCTGAACTGTTTGGCCTCTTATTGTGAAAAACACCTCCAGCTTCACTTTGAAACTGCTGCTTTTGAGAAACACCAGCTGGTGGAGCCCTCCAAGAAGCTCCAGGAGAACATCTGTCCTCGTCACGAT
>NW_013953096.1:68908-71444 GCF_001266775.1 Austrofundulus limnaeus | reverse complement strand
AGCTGGAGCAGGAGATGACTGAGCTGAAGAGGAAAGACGGCCAGCTGGAGCAGCTCTCACACACAGAGGATCACAACCAGTTTCTCCACAACTACCCCTCAGTGTCAGCACTCAGTGAGTCTCCACACTCATCCAGCATCAAGACTCGTCCTCTCAGATACTTTGAGGACGTGACGGCAGCTGTGGACCAGCTCAGAGACAACATACAGGACGTCCTGAGGGACACCTGGACAAACATCTCAAAGAAAGTCTCAGAAGTCGACGTCCTTCTGCCTGAACCAGAACCCAGAACCAGAAAGGGTTTCCTGAAATATTCTCGAGAACTGACGTTGGATCCGAACACGGCTCACGCTCACCTCCTGCTGTCGGAGGACGACACCAAAGCCACGTACATGAAGGAGCAGCAGACGTCCTGCAGCCACCCGGACAGGTTCACCGCCTGGCACCAGGTCCTGAGCAGGGAGACGCTGGTCGGACGCTGCTACTGGGAGGTGGAGTCGAGGCGCGGGGGCGTTCGCGTCGCCGTGGCATACCACAGCATGAAGCGGGCCGGGCGTCTGAACGAGTGTCTGCTGGGCTGCAACGACCGGTCCTGGGCTCTGTGCTGCGACAGGAACAGCTACACCTTCTGGCACAACAACGTGAAAACTCCAGTTCCAGGGTTCTGCTCCCGCCGGGTGGGAGTGTACCTGGACCACAGGGCAGGGGTTCTGTCCTTCTACAGCGTCTCTGACACCATGACCCTCCTCCACAGAGTCCAGACCACCTTCACTCAGCCGCTCCACGCCGGGCTCCTGTTCTACGCCGACGGAGACACGGCCGAGTTCGTCAAACTGAAGTAGACGTGACCTCTGATTGTAGTTGTTGGATTTCTTCTGTTTTATCTGTTCAGGTTTTTACCAAGGAGCTGTTTTTATTTTATGGTTCAGTTTGTTTTGATCAAACTCACTCAGGAAGATCGTTTCTAATGAAAAATATCAGCGTTGACCTTTAAAACACATTTTATTACATGTGAACAGTATTACTCAGGTATAACACTAATGAACAGATTCACACAATGTGGTTTTTCTATCCTTGTGGAGACTTCCTGTTCATTTTCCAGTCCTGTCTACAGTCTTTCTCTTTGAACTCCCCCAGCCAAACTAATGGTATCTGTACCCATGTGGACCAGGATTTGGTCCTCACCAGGTTCATTTGTGTTTGTTTGGAAAACATGTGTTTAAACTGTCAGAATTGTATCATAGATCTGTAAAAATACAAATATTAATGTTTTTTTTAGACTTCAGGTACGGGATAAATCTTGTGCCAGCAGGAATTTAATTTGAATAACAGATTGAATCTGAATGGGCATCATTTGAAACTGAATTTAAAGTTTTGTAACTGAATTAATTTGCTTTGAAACTGTATTTTAGTTTATTAAAAATTCAGTTTGACTACTTTCAATTTCAGTTCCATAATTTAGATTTTTGTGTCACATCCTGGTCCTTGAGAAAGCCAGGCAGTTGCCTGGCTTTCTCAAGGACCAGGATGTGTGACACAAAAACCTGAATTATGGAACTGAAAGTAGTGAAAATGATATTCTAATAAACCAAAAATACAGTTTCAAAGCAAATTAATTCAAATTCAAAACTTTAAATTCAGTTTCAAATAATGCCCATTCAGAGTCAATCTGTTATTCAAATTAAATTCCTGCTGGCACAAGATTTATCCCATACTCAGGCCAGTCAGCAGCTTCATGGAAACCAAAACCGATAAACTGGGTTAAGAACTGATTCTGGTCCAAAAGGTTCTGGAGGACTTTAGGGACTCTTCTTTTTTGACGCTACTTCGGTTTGTCCAGGTTTCCCCTCTGCTCTCTGAAGGTCCCAGTGTCTCAGTCAGGTCCAGGTTCTGGACTCATGCAGCGCTATGGTTCTCTTTTTGACTAGTTCAAAAAGGACCAGGGTTCTGTTGGACCGGTTTGGTCCAAATTTCAGCTGTCAAACAAATGGACTTACGTTTGACTCTAGAACCCTTTGGTCTAAAGTAGGGCGGTCCGCTCATTAACCCTCCACCGCCTGAATGGAGTAAAGCAGAGGTTCCCAAACTTTTTATCTTCTGACCCACGAAATATCCATGGTAAAAACTTGTGACCCCAAATATTACTGGTCTGAGTACACGAACTTCATTAACAACCCCAAAAACACAGGCTTTTGACTATCTAAACAGCTTATACACAAATATAAATACTTATTTATACTTATTTAGTGTTTTGGTAATAGTTATAGGAAAAATATTACATCAGCAATTATTTTATTATCCTTTAAATTGATTTCTGGAGATTATCCAAGGTGCTTTATGACCCATAATTGGGTCCCAAGCCCAACTTTGGGAACCAAAGTGCAGTGGTTCCAAAACTTTTCAGCTTTTGACCCACAAAATAACAGTAGCAGAAACTTGTGACCCCAAATATTACTGGTCTGAGTAACAACCCTAAAAACGCAGGTTTTTTGAAAATCTAAACAGCTTGTACACAAATATAAATACTTATTTATAC
>NW_013953096.1:66069-67303 GCF_001266775.1 Austrofundulus limnaeus | reverse complement strand
GTATAAATAAGTATTTATATTTGTGTACAAGCTGTTTAGATTTTCAAAAAACCTGCGTTTTTAGGGTTGTGTACTCAGACCAGTAATATTTGGGGTCACAAGTTTTTGCCATGGATATTTTGTGGGTCAGAAGATAAAAAGTTTGGGAACCACTGTTCTAAAGAACCCTCTGTTTTAGTGTGTAGATGTTTACTATTTTTATAGATGAATATTTTTAAACAATTATTTCAATGTAGAATTCGGATTTTGCAGTTATTGTAGAATTTGCATTTATAAAAACCTACCTCATACTTTATCTTTCTGAAAAATTTATGTAAAATATGAATTATTTGTTTTCAAACTAATCTTTGATGTTTCACTGTAGAAGCAAAAAATACTAAAGTAGGGTTGGGCGATATTGGCAAAACAATTAATCACGATTAATTGTGGTATTTAGCCGATAACGATTAATTTGACGATTAATCCCCTGGAGTCCCTGGACACTTATGTCCTGGTCACATGACTAATTTAGTTGGAAAGATTTGCTCTTCATAAAAATCTGTTCCAAACTGTCAAAATTACAGACAGTCTATACATTCGGGCTATACATCAAATTTTAAATTGTGTTGCTAGATAAATAAATTTCGGAATTTTTTTTTTTTTTTATGGTCGTTATATTTGAAGCGGAGAGGAGCACCGAGTGGACTGACCAGGGAAATATCTAGTCAATCTGCCTGGTGACATTAATCATATTAATTGTCAAGTGCAAAAAAATAATGGATTAATGTTTTTCTGATGATTAATTGCACACGATAGGATTATGCCCAACCCTACTAAATTGCTTTGTTTACTATTTTATGAACAAACACTTGAAAATCTAACGTGCATGAAGTTTTATATCAATTTTTGTAAAACAAAAGATGTAAATCTTTTGAAGTTACTTTATCTTTTACAATAAAAATTAGTTTAAGCTCTACTTCCTGTGTTCATACCTATTTTTTTGAAATATTCAAATGCAACAAATGGTGATTGGTCATCTAACATCATATTTATAATACTGATATTTTAAAACTACAGCCAAAAATAGACTAATGTTGGAAAAGATTTGTTGTTTTTGATGGCCATCCATCCATTAGCCTCTTATGGTGCGTTCACACCGAACGCGATTTCAGCGTCAGGAGCAGCAGGTTTACATTCAAAGTCTATGGTGGACGCGCTTCAAGCAACGTCGGGAAGTGCTGCGGCGCCTCAAGCG
>NW_013953096.1:63344-65647 GCF_001266775.1 Austrofundulus limnaeus | reverse complement strand
CGCTTGAGGCGCCGCAGCACTTCCCGACGTTGCTTGAAGCGCGTCCACCATAGACTTTGAATGTAAACCTGCTGCTCCTGACGCTGAAATCGCGTTCGGTGTGAACGCACCATTAGCTTAGCCTCCTTCATAGTGGAAACCATGGAAACCGTTAACAGGCCACGCCTCCAGCCAGCAACCGCCGAAAGTCCAACGAAGCAAAGCGACGAACTTGGGGCTGTTTTTTCACCAGGCTAGCAGTTTTCTGTTGGTAAGAAATATCTCTTTTGAGCCAGTGCTTAACTGTTTTTATTTCTTAACACTTTTAAAACATTTAGACTGTAAATCTGAGACGAGTGGAGTTAAAAAAACAGAAACATTAAGTTTGTTAGAAAAGACTGGAGGAGGATCGTTTCTACAAACTGACACGAAGCCATTCTGTTAAATCAACACATGAACACCAGGGAGAGGAGAAAGGTAAGATGTTGGCATCATTATAAGGGCTGAAACGATTCCTCGGTTCATTTGATGATTAAAAATCCTCGAGGCAAATTAACTGCCTCAAAGCTTCCTTAAAAAAAAAATAGATCCTGTTAAAATCAGCGCGCTTTTGTCGGCCGGAATGTTATTTGAGTTACACAATGCTACGATGTTAGCGCTTCCGCTAGCGGTCACGCGTGTGTGCTAAACGCAATTTTTTAACAATGGGAGGAGAGGAAGAGTCCCAGGCGGTCAGAAAATGTGGGATAATTTAAAACTAAACAGAAAAGACGATAAGGCGCAATTCGGTGCACGAACCGGAACAAAAAGAGCTGATGAAGGTACCTGTGCAGGTGTCGTTTACGGTCCTTTGGTTACCGGGCAGAGTATTATTTAACAGTGTGGAGGTTCAGTGATTAAAACAAACCTTAGTGTGCAGCAACAGATTGAAAGCATGAGCTGAAACATTTCTCTGTTCATGCTTCTGTTCTCCAAGCCGGCGTGATGTCATTCAGTCACGTGATTTCAATCTCCATCACTATATGGGGGAAAAGAAAAGAGAGGCAGCTGCTCGCAGTAAACACGGTAAAAACACCGCTGTCCATCGTCAATCTCATCTTTCTCTTAAACCGAAAAAATATATCCCCCCAGACCTCCTTTTTGACAGAGGCTCACAGTTATCTGACAAACAGTAAAAAATCTACAGGAAGAAGAAAATAAAAAGAGGCAAAATTTGAATGGAGATTGGCGGCATTGAAGAGCTGGTGAGAGCAGGACTTTATTAGATCTGTGACTTTTAACATGTTTGGATTTTATAATTAGTGTCTAGCTTTGAGTGTTTACTCTTCATTTTAGCCAGTTTTAGTGTGTTTTAAATCAAAACGAGGCAATTCTTTTTAAACTAGGAGAAACACGGAGCTCTGCAGAGGCAGAACGACAACATGTCTTATTTCTCTCCCCTCACTTTTGCAGTTAAAATTACTATTTTATCTCTGGATGTATTTTTACGTGAGAAGTGCAGTCCTACAGCAACTTTTCACATTTTTTCCTGTTTTCCACATAGAGGAACTCGTCCTATTTTCCCCCAAACCAAAATGTCTGCCTCCGTCAACAACGTGGTCACGTGACAAAGTACCCGGCTGTTCGACTTTGAGAGTCTTCACTTAAATGAGACACCTGAGGCCTATTGCACGAAACTAGGATAGGGGATTAAGCCAGGATTTTGTTGTAAACCTGAGTCAATTAAGCCTTGAATCGGTTGCATGAACTATGAAGCACTTTTGTTTCTGTGGTAACAAGTCCTCTGAAACTAACCTGGTCCTGATCAGGTTTAAAGTGAAGCTTATTTAATCTGTTAGTGTTTCTGAGCAGTAGAGTCATTTTACTGCAGAAAAATGTTCCTCTAACCAAGTTTTACAGACTTATATCAGCTAAAAATTATTTTTGATCTTGTTTTTCCATATGCTAAACCAGATCAGAATATGTTGGATTATTAATCTTGTTAATCTGAAAAGTTTTTTTTACTTCAAGAAGTCTTACCAACTGTCAAACTGCAGATTATTAATTATTATTAATTTGAAAAGAATAAGGGTCTAATCTAGTATCTTATTTTTAGAAGCCTAATTTAGTGTCAGATCAGTAATCAGTTCTTCATTCAAATTTACTTTTTTTTTCATTGCTTTAAAATATTACAGAGTAAATATATTTATTTTATTTATTTATCAGATTATCCATGTTGAGGAATAATAAAAAAGACGTAACCTCAGCCTCACCTTTAAAATAGTCTTTAAAATAAAATGACAACTCCCCCATTCTTTGTGCTACAGGCCACACCCACCTCCACC
>NW_013953096.1:60135-62675 GCF_001266775.1 Austrofundulus limnaeus | reverse complement strand
AAATAAGACGCAGAGGGAACCTTACCTTAAACGTCAATATGTGACGAGTTGGGAGTGAGAATCGCTGCCATTTTCATGAATGAACACTTCCTTGTATCTGAGGCAGGAAACACAGCCTTATATGGTGTTTTTGGGGTGGTAATTATGCTAATCTCCTCTCCACGAGCAGCTGGATAAAACAGGTGGAAATTACGCAGCTCATTTACGCACGTTTCCTGAAGATAGAAGAGTTTGTTGAGTCTGACGTGACATGTTCGTACGAACCCTTTGTACGAACAAAAGTAAGAAAAATTTAGGATAAGAATACGAACATGTTCTTGCATGAGGCTCAATGTTCTAACTGTGTGTTTTTATTTGATGAAGTGTTCTAAAGAAGAAGATGTTTCTTTTATTTCATGATTTTAAACTGTGTTTATTACATGATTTAATCCTTAGGAAACTTTAGGCTTTGAATTTTAACTAAATGTGACATTCTTATTTTACTGAGGTAAAATAGATGTTTCACCCTTTAATTAGATGCAAGATAATTAAACTAAAACACTCCCTTTTATTTGTCTTGAAGTAAAGTCTTCCCTCCAAAACATTTGATTTGTTAAAAACTTGGTGTAAAATTTTAATTGGCTAACTTAAAACCTTGACTCCGCCCATAACAGAGGTTTTAAAAGGTCAGTGCAACTCCCAAGATAGTCAGTCAGACAAAGGTACAGCAGTTAGTTGGTTTTCCCTTTGAAGCTAGAAACAGCTTTCACAGCTCTGCAGAGGCCCCCCTTTCAGCCCCTCCCACGGCTGACCAGGATAGAGTGGGGGGGGGCGGGGGGGGAATCATTCAACATCTTACGCTGATTGATCCGAATAGCTCTCTCATCCCATTTCGACTCAGTCTCTGAGTTTGATTTTATAGAAGTCAACTAAGCTAATGGTAATTCATGCGCCGTTTTAGTTCGTTTTTCTCTACAAAGTGAAGATCAAATTAAGAGTCTTGCAGCCACCTGAGAAGGACCAGACTACGAGTCACCAGAGAGCGACCTCCTTTTCTGACCAAGGGACCAGTCGAGTTTATCAGGCAGACCGCCTGATGTCCAGTTTGCATGGAGAGCTGTCTGGAGAACGAACTCCAGAAATGATCTTCCACCGCTGACTTCACCTCCTGGTGCCCACAAGGCAGAACAAAAGGGTAAAGGTGAACATTTGTCCTGGTGACACACAGGTGCTCAGACGTAAATTAGATTTTTATCTTTGTATGAAATTTGGTAAACTAAACGTTTTTCTTTATCCAATTTAACTTAGGAGTCCCTAGTTAAAACCATAGCTAAAGCAGCTTACCTCACCTCACTCCAAGCCTCAAACTCACCTCAGTGCTTATTTTATGTTTATTTGTTGTTTGTTTATTTGTTTGTTTGGTTGTCGTTATTCACTCGTGATTACAAACTTTCTGTTTCTACATGGTTCAATTATGTCATCACTCATTACTCGCCATAGTTGTAAATACATTTAATCTGTAAATAAATGGCTCGTGGAGAACGTGCCAACATAAGCTAAGCTCATTTTTGTGTCTTGATGAAAGAAATACCTGGTTCTGATAAGACCAGAACTCATCAAATCATTTTGGGTAAATGTATTCTGAGACTGATTACAATAAAGTTACAGTTTTCATTTCTTTCCTGGGTCAACTCTTGATCGAATTAAGGAATGTGGTGCCTCGAGGTGAGCTAATTTGTGAGTCACAAATTATCTATTTTAGAATATACCCAAAACCCCCACATATATTTTGGTTCCGGCCGTGTGAGGCTTACAAGCCAGTAGTTCTTTTATCAAGACACAAGAAAAATAGAGGACGATTCATGTTCTACTGAGTGTGAACGTAACGGACTTTTATTTTGAAAGCCCTCCCGGAAACGATCGCATCACCGCAGTGCTTTTCACAATTTGTGTTTTCTGCGAGACCCGCTCGTGTAGAAACAGTCCACAACTTTTAACGATTTAGGAGGTAAATTGTTTTGTTCTTTTATCCGTAAATAATCTGAGGTTGTGAGTCCGTCTTTGTGTTACGGCAGTCTGAGGACTTGTTTGTTTGTGAGTTAACTCGTGAAGTGAAGCCATGGATGCTTCTTACACTGTCAGAAAATAGGGTACAGTAAGAGTACATTTTTGTGTATTCTAAGTACATTTCTGTCCCCTGAGGTACATTCTGGACTTTTGTACCCCTATAGAGCTAATATTTGTACCTTACAGTACATATTTGTACTTTTTGAAGGCTTGAAAGGTACAGTTATGTTCCCAAGTAGTTAATGGTACATATACAGTATGGACCCTGTATTGCTGATTTTATGGTACAATGTCAGAAGATGGACATTGAAGTCATATTAAATAAATGTAATTTGACGGTAATATTTAAAGACTTTTGAAATGACTTTGGGAAGTATTCTTGAGTAACAAATAAATAAAGACATAAATAACTAACTACTGCAAATATAAATAATACTTAGATATTAAAAACACTAAATCACTAAATACACTAAATCTACTTGTAACATTTAAAT
>NW_013953096.1:54532-59117 GCF_001266775.1 Austrofundulus limnaeus | reverse complement strand
AGACATATGTTGATGTGACGGAGTCAGGTGTTGATGTGACAGAGTCAGGTGTTGATGTGACAGAGTCAGATGTTGATGTGACGGAGACAGATGTTGATGTGACGGAGTCAGGTGTTGATTTGACGGAGACAGGTGTTGATGTGACGGAGTCAGATGTTGATGTGACGGAGTCAGATGTTGATGTGACGGAGACATATGTTGATGTGACGGAGTCAGGTGTTGATGTGACAGAGTCAGGTGTTGATGTGACAGAGTCAGATGTTGATGTGACGGAGTCAGGTGTTGATGTGACGGAGTCAGGTGTTGATGTGACGGAGTCAGGTGTTGATGTGATGGAGTCAGGTGTTGATGTGACAGAGACAGGTGTTGTTTTGATGGAGTCAGGTGTTGATGTGACGGAGTCAGGTGTTGATGTGACGGAGTCAGATGTTGATGTGACGGAGTCAGATGTTGATGTGACGGAGTCAGATGTTGATGTGACGGAGTCAGATGTTGATGTGACGGAGTCAGATGTTGATGTGACTGAGTCAGGTGTTGATGTGACAGAGTCAGGTGTTGATGTGACGGAGTCAGGCGTTGATGTGACGGAGTCAGACGTTGATGTGACGGAGTCAGACGTTGATGTGACGGAGTCAGACGTTGATGTGACGGAGTCAGACGTTGATTTGACGGAGCCAGATGTTGATTTGACTGAGTCAGGTGTTGATGTGACGGAGACGGGTGTTGATGTGACGGAGACAGGTGTTGACGTGACGGAGACAGGTGTTGACGTGACGGAGACAGGTGTTGACGTGACGGAGTCAGATGTTGACGTGACGGAGTCAGATGTTGACGTGACGGAGTCAGATGTTGACGTGACGGAGTCAGGTGTTGACGTGACGGAGTCAGATGTTGATTTGACGGAGTCAAATGTTGATGTGACGGAGTCAGGTGTTGATGTGACGGAGACAGGTGTTGATGTGACGGAGACAGGTGTTGACGTGACGGAGTCAGGTGTTGACGTGACGGAGTCAAATGTTGATGTGACTGAGTCAAATGTTGATGTGACGGAGTCAGATGTTGATGTGACGGAGTCAGATGTTGATGTGACGGAGTCAAATGTTGATGTGACGGAGTCAAATGTTGATGTGACGGAGACAGATGTTGATGTGACGGAGTCAGGTGTTGACTGTGAAAGAGTGGGAATGGTTGGAATAAACGGCGGGCAGTCACAGTTTTGGATTTCTGGGTAAAATTTGGTGACGGTGGTGTTGAGAGGACATTTGGTCCCGGGGAAGACATGGAATTCTGAGTCTGCTGTCCCTAGTCTGTGGTGGAATTCCTCCAGAGTCTTGGTCTCCAGATGTTTGGTTTTAGACTTCTCTGGGACGTTGTCGCCCCAGTGCGCGCTTGCTATCCATGCATTCGTGTTGGCGCTGTAGCAGCAGAATGCCGACCAGAGCAAGGTGGGAACGTTGATCCGGTTGTTGAGGGTCTCGTTGAAGCTCGGCTGGGCTCCTGTCACCCCGAAGCCTTCGGTAACACCGTTGCGGTTGATGCAGTGTTTCTGCATCACACACTTGGTGCACCGCTCCATCCTGTTCCAGCTTCCTTTGTTGAAGGACTCTGCTTGTGGGACGATGTTGGTCAGGGTGAAGGTAGACCGCTTGTCTTCGCTTGTTGATGCGTATGAACTTGCAAAAATGTGACCCCTGTCGAACTTCCCATTGGATCTGTAATCACTGGTCACAGCCTGATGGTTGTAGGTCTTGTTTTTCTCTTGGGGGGTCATGTTCTTGCTGGCGTTTCTGTTCTCGAGCTGTAAAGAACAGGAAGAACATTAAGGTTTTAGTGAACGATAAAACCTGTATTCATCTAATAAAGGCTCAAACATCAAGGACTTCAGACTAATACAGATTCACATGATCGCCCCTCAGATATGGAATCATGTGTCTGCATGTTTGTTAGCAAATAATCTCATGAACCACCGAACAAAGATGATTGAAACTTTCAGAAAGTAATCATGGGATGAACTACAACAGATTTCAAGATGGCCACTACAGTCAGCCAACCGAAAAAAACACAAACATTGTCAACCAGTGATACATTTTACACAATTATGAGCTAAATTTTAGTGAAAGTAACTGAGTGACTCAACACAGAAGACTACATGAAGACTTCAGAGGGGGCAGAGATATTAAAGACCCCCAGAGATCCAAGACTACCAGACCCTCGATCAGAGGGGGGTTTAAATTAACACAGATGACCATGAAACATCTATTCATCAATCCATCCAACTGTCCATCCAACGCCTTTCATCCAACCATCCATCCATTAATCCATTCCAACTGTCCATCTAACTGTCCTTCCATCCAACCATCCATCCACCTGACCATTCATCCAACCATCTGTCCTTTCATCCAACTATCCATCCAACTGTCCTTTCAAGAACCAACCATCCAACTGTCCTTTCATCCAACCATTCATCCAACTGTCCATCCAACCATCCAACTGTCCAACTAACTGTCCTTTCATCCAACCATCCATCCAACTGTCCATCCAACCATCCATCCAATTGCCCTTTCATCCAACCATCCATCAATCAATCCATCTAACTGTCCTTTTTTCCATCTAACTGACTTTTCAGAATTATGTTTTATATAGTAGTATTAATTTATATTTTCAGATCTTCCAAGGTGCCAATTATGGAACTCNAATATGGATGGAGGACAACAGAGCTGCTTCATGGAAGAAGAACCTCAGCTTAGCCTGTTAGCTTTAGCATTAGCACCAATGCTATCACCATATACTGTATGTGTATTAGCTCAGCGCTACACATTCTCCTCTCTTCACTGAGGTCCTCCATCCACATGACAGAGAGGGGAAGGTCACAGTTTGACTTGAAACCTTCAAACCAGGTTAGATTACAGCTCCCTTCTGTAATCACAGCTTTTAAAATACTGTCAGTATTTTTAATGTTACCTTGTAAATAATTACTTGTTTTCTAGAACTGTTCAACTTTAACCTTAGCTTAAAATTACCCAAGTTAATTCTCCAAAGTTAATCTTGGTGATTTTAAAAACTAGTATGTTCTGTCCCATTCTTTTGCAAAGGAATGTGTTTTCAATTTAATCAAATTGTTCACAGCTTCTGTCTTTCTAAACAGTTATCTACTCCAATTTAGAATAACATGGATAAAACAATCTATTTGATTTCTAATTTTAACTGAGAGTTATACTGAAAAAGAATTAACTGTGAATTTTAAAATGTTGAACAATGCTTTAAACAGCAAGAAGCAGAAACGTGTGTACACTTATCTACCTTTGAAGTTTGTAATCAAAAGTATCAAAGATATCAATCAAATGGTGGACATTTGATTGATTAAAGTGATATGCAAATTTCAAACCCACGAGCTAGTTAATGTACCCATGAGCTACAGAGACACAGTGGACGCACTGATGACTCTAAAAGTGTGAATGTGTGTGTTTTGTGTTGCTATTTTTGCTAAGGAAAGGCCAAATTTCAAATGAGAAATAAAACAGAGAACTATTTTGATTTTTAATGCATGCTAAGAAAATTAAAGTCGACATTTTTGAGATCGTATTGGGCTGAAAAAATAGACTTCGGTACGATGCTCCTTCTCAGAGGCAAATTAAAGCAGCCATGTGCTGACAATGCTCTGAAAGTTACCACTGTTAGGATAATTAACGTAGCTAATTAAATATTCTAACGACCGTCCTTATAAACCAAAATAAGGACAGGGAAGGTAAATTTAATTGAACCCAGCCGTTTATCAGAAAAACTAAAAAAGGAGTTCATGAAAAAGGGAAGCTGAGAAAACCCCTTTGTTGCTGTGCTTAAATCTAATTATCATAGAGTGATAATAAAGTGCACAGAAGTGTGCTAACCACAAAGAAGTGGTAAATTCTGTTCTAAGAGCTACATGCTCACACCCAGGTAGAGAAAGCCTGAACAAGCTGATCTGAGAATCCGCTTTGCTAAAAGTTTCCCCAAAGGGGGAAGTGATTTATTTATTTATTTTCAGCACCGATCTGAATCGTTGCTGGAGCTTTAAATCAGACCGCTGACGTCTGGAATAGATCGCCTTGCTAATAAGCTAAACTCTCTCATGATAAAGGCAAAAAAAGAAACAGCCTTATTGTGAGTTTCAGAAGTTTCCACAGAGCTACAAGAAGAAAAAAAAAAGCCACAGAGCTACAGAAGAAATATTTTAATAAGTCCAAACAAACAAGTAAGGATAGCTTAAGACTCACCTGAGGAAAAAACCTCAGCATTAAAGATTTTTCAGAAATCTAACATCAAAGTTGATAAACTCAACAATTTAGATTAGTTTAAACTAACATCTTTAAACTAAAAACCTTTAACTTTTCTTGACCATCAATTCAGACTAGAGCTAACCGTTAACAAATGCTAATTCCAACTAGTATGAAGTTTGTGCGGTTAAACCGTGCTCACACTCAGTCGAACAATGTGTTGAAGTTGTCCTGGCCAGCTCTGCAGTTTTCACTCATTTACAGGCCAGCGGTCACTCTTTCAGAGATGAGGATGTTCTCATTCTTGATAGAGAGGAACGTTGGTTTGAGAG
>NW_013953096.1:52251-53272 GCF_001266775.1 Austrofundulus limnaeus | reverse complement strand
CTGATAAGACCAGAACTCATCAAATCATTTTGGGTAAATGTATTCTGAGACTGATTACAATAAAGTTACAGTTTTCATTTCTTTCCTGGGTCAACACTTGATCGAATTAAGGAATGTGGTGCCTCGAGGTGAGCTAATTTGTGAGTCACAAATTAGCTACTGTATTTTAGAATATACCCAAAAAAAACCCACACCAGAAAATATAGATCTTCCAGATCCTGAAAATGAAGGTGTTCTTATCTGATTTACCTGGTTACTCCAGCTCTTATCTCACCAGAATTAAAACTGTGGTTGACTTACCTGCTCCTCTATCTACCGTCGCTCCTATGCCTGTGGATCCGCCTGGCCAGCGCTCACAGGGCTCCATGGAAGGAACTGTTGGTGAGGAACAGGAAGTGGAGTCTGGACCTGAACCTACTGCTAAACTGGACATGGAGCAACCAGCTGAAAATGAAGCAGATTCTGCTGACTCGGAGCCTCTCGAGGAAAACTCCTTCTCCCAATCAGGACCTGTCTCTCCTCACCCAGAATCTGCATCCTCTCCAGAACAAACCAGCCTGTTAAGAGATTCTACTGTTTCAAAACTCTCCAGTCCAGATCCGGAACCACCTGTTCGATGCTCGACTCGAACACGTCAGCCACCATCTCGTCTGCAGTATTCGAAACTTGGGCATCCACTTTTGTAAAGCATCCAGTACCTGTTTCAAAGGACTCGGCACAGCCTTTACATCTGCTCTGGAACTGGATGAGACTCCTGTGACCTCTACATTATGTGACAGTGTGGTGTGTCACCAGCCGCTTGCATGTACGAGGACGCACATGAGTTTGGGGGGGGGACCTGTAACCCGCAATTGATCAAGAGTTTTATTTTTGCGGGCTCACTTCCTGTCTTGCCCCAAACTCTGCAACTTATTTAAAGCCCCGCCTCCAGTGCAGTTGTAACACCACCTGTTCCACTGTGATTGTGGCTGGCTGTTGGCATCTTGCTGATAATTTCATCCTGGAAATTCACCCAAATCTC
>NW_013953096.1:49724-52241 GCF_001266775.1 Austrofundulus limnaeus | reverse complement strand
ATCAAATCAAATCAATCCTTTCATCTAACCTTCCATCCAACTGACCTTTCATTCATCCATCCATCCAATTGTCCTTTCATCCAACCATCCATCCAACTGTCCTTTCATCCAACCATCCATCCAACTGTCCTTTCATCCAACCATCCATCCAACTGTCCATCCAACCATCCTTTCATCCAACTGTCCAACTAACTGTCCTTTCATCCAACTGTCCATCCAACCATCCATCCAACTGACCTTTCTTCCATCCATCCAACAATCTGTCCTTTCATCCAACCATCCATCCAACTGTCCATCTAACTGTTCTTTCATCCAACCATCCATCCAACTGACCTTTCATCCGTCCAACTGTCCTTTCATCCAACCATCCATCCAACTGTCCATCTAACTGTCCTTTCATCCAACCATCCATCCAACTGTCCATCTAACTGTCCTTTCATCCATCCAACTGTCCTTTCATCCAACCATTCATCCAGCTGTCCATCTAACCGTCCTTTCATCCAACTGACCTTTCATCCATCCATCCAATAATCTGTCCTTTCATCCAACCATCCATCCAACTCTCCATCTAACTGTTCTTTCATCCAACCATCCATCCAACTGACCTTTAATCCATCCAACCATCCATCTAACTGTCCTATCGTCCAACCATCCATCCAACTGACCTTTCATCCAACCACCCATTTAACCATCCATCCAACTGACCTTTCATCCATCCAACTGTCCTTTCATCCAACCATCCATCCAAATGTCCATCTAACTGTCTTTTCATCCAACCATCCATCCAACTGTCCTTTCATCCAACCATCCATCCAACTGTCCATCTAACTGTCCTTTCATCCATCCAACTGTCCTTTAATCCAACATTCATCCAGCTGTCCATCCAACTCTTAACTGTCCTTTCATCCAAATGTCCATCCAACTGCCCTTTCATCCAACCATCCATCCAACTGTCCTTTCATCCAAACATCCATCCAACTGTCCTTTCATCCAAACATCCATCCAACTGCCCTTTCATACAACCATTCATTCAACTGTCCTTTCATCCAAACATCCTTTCAACTGTCCTTTCATCCAACCATCTATCCAACTGCCCTTTCATCCAACTGTCCATTCATCCAACTGTTCATCTAACTGCCCTTTCATCCAACCATCCATCCAACTGTCCATCAACTAAACCAACCACCACATCTATCCATGAAACATGGATACACTGACTTGTAAAAACCTTGTGAGTCATTAACCCTTCATTGATCCAAAGTCAAACCCACCTGTGGCTCTATTCTCCATGTAGTTCTTGGTCTCTTCCTGTCCTTCTCTTCAACATATTTGAAGGCAGAAAACACTGGAATCCTGTTGCTGACGTCGTAGAGCGTGACGAACTTAGCCTTGTTCATTAAAGTCTGGCAGATGGGTTTGTAGCGGTTCTGGTTCAGAATCCTCCCGCCCTCCAGGATGCCCGGGACATGTGGAGGAGTTCCGTGGAGAAGAAACTGGTCGCACTCGGACATGGACCTCACCACTTTGGCCAACATGGGAGCAGACAGGAGGAGGAGAAGAAGGAGGACTGTAGTGGCCAGCTGAAACGTCATCTCTGGAGTTTGTGTCCTTTAATTAGAGCAGATTAAAGAGGCCAAGCATTATTTTCATTAATAGCTACAAAATAAATATTAAAATCTTAAAATAGCAGCAGCAAACAGAGACCAGAGGCAGCGAAAACAAGCTTGACTTAATGAACTGATCACGGCAAAATGTATACAAAACAGTGGAAACAAGGAAYTGAAAGTTTTGCACAAGAGTGAAAGAAGAATAATTAGAATAAAATTATGACTAAACAATCTTTGTAAAGATAAATAGATAGTTGGATGATGCGTGGAACTTAGTTTACGTTGGTTATTTGTAGTTTCAGTTCCATTATTGATCATTRTTATCATTAGACTTGTTTAATTTTYACTAAATTTGACAAATTAAAACAGATCAAACACTAACATTCAGATATTTATATCAAAATTCCAAATTTAAAGAGAACTCACCTCGTCTCCAGACTCGAAGTGCGCTGATGTGAAATTAATGAAGGAAATGACTCGGATACTTCCTTTAAGTCTGAGAGAAGGTGTGGTATTTTCTTGAAAAAMACTTGTTCAGCAAATCATGACAGAAAATAACGTAAAGGAAAACTATTTATTGCAAGTGAAACCATTTTTTAAAGTCAGCTGATTAAAAGGTGTTTTGTGGACAGCTCATCGTAAATGACAAATATTAGTCACCAAAGTGTCCTTCAGCAGGTTACTGCCTGAACGGTTTTATTTTTAAAACATTAAAATACATGTGGCCTGAGAGTCGTGGGTTTCTGAAACTTCCTGTGCTAAAACAACACAGTTATTTCCTCAGTGTTGTCAGTTCATGTTAGTTAAACTCAGCAGCGTAAAAAAACAACCAGTTGGGTTTATGTCCTTCAGCTCAGTTCTGACAGTTGGCGAGGAGGAGGAGGAGGAGGAGGAGGAGGAGGAGGAGGAG
>NW_013953096.1:44552-48956 GCF_001266775.1 Austrofundulus limnaeus | reverse complement strand
ATAATAATAATAATAATAATAATAATAATAATTTAAAGTAGGTCAGAAGATAACAGTTTTTAAGATGTGGCGTGTTTCTGAACCGGTCCTGGTTCTGCTGGTTCTGACTCCTCACCTCATACCAGCAGAACAGCATGATGTCGTAGAGTCCGTCCGTCGCCAGCTTCGGCCTGGACAGGCGGCGACCTTCGCTCACGAACTTCACCACCTCGTGGTTCTTGGTCTGATCGAACGGGACCCGACCCTCGGTGAACACCTCCCACATCAACACACCTGGAAGAGAAAAACACGTTTATATTTAGTGTTGTGTGTGTGTTTAAATGTAAACAAACAATAACAGTAGGCAGGTAAAACGTTCTCACCGAAGGACCAGACGTCCGACTTGCTGCTGTACCTGCTGAAGTGGAAGACCTCAGGAGGCGACCACTTGACGGGAAACTTGGCGCCGAAGGAGCTGGTGTACTGGTCGTCCAATACGTACCTGCAGGGGGCAGCGTTGACACCTGAACTCTTCAAACACAAAAAAGAACCACGCCAGAGACGGAATTGTACCTGGCCATGCCGAAGTCGGACACCTTCACCACCAGAGCTTCGTTCAGCAGACAGTTCCTGGCAGCCTTCAGAGGAAAAAAAAAACATCATGATGAAAAGGAAGCCCCGCCCCCTCGGTTACAAAACAACAGCCGTGACCTCACCAGGTCTCTGTGGATGAAGTTGTTGGACTCCAGGTACTCCATGCCCTCGCACACATCCAGGCACATGCTCAGCAAGGAGCCCAAGCTGAAGCTGCCCCGCCGCAGCCTGAGGAAGTTCAGCAGGCAGCCGTGGTCCATGAACTCCGTGATGATGAAGATGGGCCTCATCTGGCTGCACACGCCATACAGCTGCACCAGCTTAGGGTGAGACATCTTCCTGGAAAACAGGTAAATATGTTGTGTTTGTATGTGAGGCTGAGGAGACTGAAAAAATAAAAAACTAATAACATTTATGGATTTATAAGTAGAAACTGTTGTAGTACTGCGAGGCTACCACTCGGGGGACATGTAGCTTAAGCTCTGTTTCTTCTGACAGGCTTGTCAGTGTGCATTGCCAATGCAATGTACACTATTGTGATTCGTTTCCCATCCAAGTCATCTCCACTTTGCCATGCTTCTCCTCCTGCATACTTTGTCCTAGAGCTGCCATTGTAATTTATATCTGTAAAGGTCCTGTGCCAAATGATGGCTATGCCTTTTGGTGCCTGTACAATTTATAATTTTTGAAATATTAATGTTTAATAATTTATAATGGGAGTCAATGGAGCCTTGTATTGGTCCAGTACTGCCCCCTACTGTATCTACTCAGTACTGAGCCATAGTTTAATAATATTTAATCTCAATAGTTCAGTGGTTACAATACTAATATGATTGTATTTTGATGTTTTACTATAATATTGTCCTAATATTGCTTTATTGCTGTAATATATTGCAGTTTACTGTCAACAATTGCATTGGCAATGTGGCCTCTTGCTGCACACATACAAACCAAACCCTGGCAGTGCCCTCTGCCACAGCTCCAATGGTCTCATGGTTAACTTTATGGGCTTTCATGTGGGAGATCAGGGTTCAAAACCCAGCTACAGCAACTTTAACAAAAAATCTCCACAAACTTTGTATTGTTACACAATTACGCTCATTACAGACACCTGCTGACTTGACAAACACAAGTTGGTAGAAAACACATTTGAACTTGGTCACAGTTCATTCTACAAGTCCACTGCTGCAGGCAAAGCCATGCTGCATTGACATGCTACATGGCAATGCACATTTGTTTTTACATCATAAAAACCCATGTCTAGTTTTCATTGTTTTCAGTTTCCCGCTCCTCACATCATGACTTTGGCCTCCTCGATGAAGTCCTCCTCGTGCATGGCCCCCTCCCTGATGTTCTTGATGGCCACCTTGTGGCGAGCCCTCCACTTGCCGAGCCTCACGGTGCCGTACTGACCGCTGCCCAGCTCCTTCATGAAGGTCAGCTCGCTCGGGTTGATCTCCCACTTCTCTGGAGGACAAACGGTTCAGAGGTGAGCCGGCGGGGGCGGGTTTAGAGTTCAAAGGATCGGCAGTGGGCGGGACTCACCGTAGCTGAACCCGGCTGTGGGCGGAGTTGACTTGTCCTCCTTTCCTACAGGGTACCTGAGCCGGGTCACAAGACCTGAAACAGACCCGGTGTGGACACGTGATGAAGTCTCTGACCAGATTTACACGTGTCAGAGCTCAGTAATGGTTGAAACTCTGTGTGTGTGTGTGTGTGTGTGTGTGCGTGTGTGTGTGTGTACCTGCTCCGTTGTGTTTGTGGTACTCGATGAGTTCAGGGATGGAGGTAAATGTGTGTTTTTCAGACAGGTAATACAGAGTGGGCGTGCCTTGAGTCTCTTTGATGTGATAATGTTTTATAACGGCTCCCACCTCCCTAAAAACCACAACACAATGTAAAACCTCCTCCTCCTCTTCCTCCTAAAAGTTTTCTTGTTTTTCTCATAAAAAAATCACGACAAGTCTTTTATTTTCATCACTAAACATCTGGTTTGAAATCCATCATCACAAATATCACTTCTGCCCTGTTAAAATGCAGATTTTTTTTCCTGTTAAATAGTAGCTAAAATGAGCTAAATATTAAGCAAAACGGAAGTTGAAAGGCTCAGAACAGTAGCAAAAGGCTAAATAAAACAGTAAAACTGAAAGCTGCAAGGTAAATAATGATAGCTAAAAGAAAAAGTTCGCATTACTTCAGTTAAAAGCTAAAATTAGCAATAGCACAAAACCCACATTAGCAAAACTAAATGCTCTAATTAGCACAACTGTGGCTAAAAGCTGATAACAGTAAAATTATAGCTAAATTAACTAAAAAGTTGTTAAAAATTAGTCAAACAGAAGCTGAAAACAGAAATAATTCAAATCAGTAGAAATTAGCTAAATTAAGCAAAATGAGCTAACACCTAAGAGGAACAGAATGATAGCTAAAAGCTAAAGAAGCAAAACAATAACTGAAAATAAAAAACAGCTAAATTAGGAAAAACCTAAAGTTAGCTAAATCTGTAGATCAATACCTAATTTTGCAAAAACCACAACTACTTGCAGATTAGTAAAACTGTGGCTAAAACTGTAACTTTAAGCTGAAATTATTGCTAAATTAGCTAAATAGTGGCTAAAGTGAGCCAACCAAGCTAAACGTTACAATAACAATCTATAAAAATGAATACATTGTAAACATTGAGACATTTTAAACAAGAACTGAGACGTTTAAAGGCTTGAAGATAGTGGTGTTTTTGTGACTCAGGTGAAAAAACAGCTGAAGGTTTTTACCCCGGGGACGACTTGGAGTAAACGGACACGGTGTACATCCCTGAGGTGCTGGAGTCTCGGACGATGAAGGCTCCTTCTTTGTCCTGCAGGAGGCGACACACTCAACTCTTTCAAACTGAAAGGAAACCTTTAAACTGCAGAAGACTTCCTGAAGTCATTTTTTATATTTTTACTTTAAAAGAAGAGATCAGCTACAGCACAAAGAATATTCTGGCTCAAAACAGCTAAAACAAATCAGTAAATATTATTTAACTCAGTTTGAAACAGTAAAATAAGAAGAAACAAAAAGTTTTACCTCGTTCCTCAGCAGGTCCTCTGCCTTGTTTCTGTTGACATTTTTACTGTACCACCTGAAACAAACAAACAAACACGACAGAATACAACGTATTTATTATTCATTATTTATAAAATCAATATTTTCAAAAGGAACAGAGTCTAAACCTTCAAAATAAAACAAACCTGTTGCCCTTCAGAGTAATAATAGATAATTAATCTGGATATAATTGGATTCAAAAGATTATTTTTAATATAAAAATAAACACAAGATTCTTCGTTGTTATTCAAAAGAAATAGCAGAATATAACTGAAACAAAAAGCTGCAGCAAAAACCTGCTGAACTAAAGTAAAGCAAAGTAAAGTAACAAAACTAAACTCAAGTATAATAATGTAAACTTAACTAAAGTAAATTGAACAAAAATAAAGTCAACTTAACTAAAGTAAACTCAAGTAACTAAAGTAAATTTAATTAAAATAAGGTAAACTTAACTAAAGTAAATTGAACAAAAATAAAGTCAACTTAACTAAAGTAAACTCAAGTAACTAAAGTAAATTTAATTAAAATAAGGTAAACTTAACTAAAGTAAATTGAACAAAAATAAAGTCAACTTAACTAAAGTAAACTCAAGTAACTAAAGTAAATTTAATTAAAATAAGGTAAACTTAACTAAAGTAAATTGAACAAAAATAAAGTCAACTTAACTAAAGTAAACTCAAGTAACTAAAGTAAATTTAATTAAAATAAGGTAAACTTAACTAAAGTAAATTGAACAAAAATAAAGTC
>NW_013953096.1:39693-43947 GCF_001266775.1 Austrofundulus limnaeus | reverse complement strand
GTCATAAATTATGGTAAAAACTAGAACTATAAGTAAAAGTAGGTGTGTATTTATTTATTTATTTGAATATTTATTCTGGTGTTAAATTCACATTGGGCTTTTTAAACGTTGGACCTGGACTTGGACTTGGACCTGGACCTGGACCGGTCCGTCTCTCTGAAGGACGTTTGATAAAAGTTTATTATGTCAATAAGTAATCTTTAGATTGACGGATGATTAACAGACTCACACAAACTGCTTCAGGTTTCCAGACTTCTTCTCGGTTATATAGTTACTTGGGATGTAGCCTTCCTCGCTGAAAAAAACACAAACGGGTCAGAAAAACAGAACCAAGTTTCTGCTGCGACCCGCTCACGTTAGGGTTCTGAAGGTTCTGCAGCTAAAATAAAACATCATGAAGAGAAAAAAAACTGGTTCCAGATCCTGATCCAGCAGAAACTCTCAGTGGTTCTGTGTGGTTTTTTTTTCTTTCTTTCTCTCTCTCGCTGCAGTGCATTCTGGGTAAAAACGGTCTGGTTTTGTCCCAGAAGTCTTTTGGTTCCTTCAGATGTTGACTGAGGCCTGTAGAGTCTGAGATGGAGCTGACTGCACAGTCTGACCTTCGGGGTGAAGACTGTCAGCTCTCTAAAATCTTTCCCTCTGTAGATTGATGGACTTTAAATGACCTTTGACCCTTCCCAGATTGATGACCGATAACAGCTGCCTCTCTGGGCTCATTGCTGAGGTCTTCCCATCTTGGCGTTACCATGGCAACACGCACCTGTAGCTCCAGGCGGAGGTGGTTCCACTGGTCCTGAACCTCTGAGGTCCTGAGGAAGCAGCAGGACTGGAACCAGTTTTTGTTTCTGTCAGTGGTGGGCACAGCTAACCACTAATCTGCTAAACAAGAATCGTAGCTATGCTAATGCCAATGTTAAAGCTAATGCTAACGCTAACGGTAAACATATATATTTTTTAATGAATCGAAGCTAGTGCTACCCAGCACCGCCTATAAGAGGGGATAGTTAATTTAATTTCAGATAAAAATAACAAAAATAGTAATTTTATGCATGTAGATTTTTGTTGTTCATTGTGCTCTGTACAATGACAATAAAGTTCCATCTTATCTTATGTATTTTTTAGTGAACTCTAAATTAGTGGAACCTAATTTAGTGGAAGCTAATTGGTTCACAAACGCTAAAACAGATTTTAAAAAATTAGTGAAAGCTAGCGATACCCAGCACTGCTTATAAGAAGGGATCATTTATTTAAGTCCAGATAAATGGCATAAAACATTTAAATCTGTAATTCTTTTAGTGGACTCTAAATTAGTGGAACCTAATTTAGTGGAAGCTAATCGGTCCGCTAACGCTAAACAGATTTAAAAAAAAAACGAGTGGAAGCTAGTGCTTCCCAGCACTGCTTATAAGAGGGGATAGTTTATTTAATTCCAGATAAATAGCATAACAAATAAATTTTACACTTGTACATTTTTAGTGGACTCTAAATTAGTGGAACCTAATTTAGTGGAAGCTAATTGGTCCACTAATGGTTTCCAAACTTTGCAAAAAAGCTAATCCACTACATGAGAAGCTAGTTTTGCTATTAGTGGATTAGCAGGACTGTGCTCCCCACTGGTTTCTGTTTCATGAGTAATGACTCATCAGAATCTGCTGGGTGGGATTTTTTCTTTTTGACTCGAGGTTAAATTTGAATAATTTTTGAGGCTGTGAAGGACCTGATCAGTTTTCTTGTCCTGACCCTGAACCCTCAGGTCTGTGGGGTTCAGGTTTTAGAGTCTCAGCAGGAGAAGATGAGCTTCTGATTTATCTCAGAGCCTTCGTTGAAATGTCGTCAGTGTTCAGACTCACCCATACTTGTTCCGAGCTCGGTACCAGTTGGGGTCACATTTCTCCAAGACGACGTACTCGCTTCCTTTGGTCAGACTCAGGTCGTGAGCCTCCACCCCGGGGAAGTCGAACAGAGCCACCACCACCTCCTCGTCTTCATCAATTTCTGGTGGGGAGGGGGTAATGGGGGGCTGGCAGGGGAACAGAAGAGTTTTTAATTTGTTTTCTTGGTGTCTGATTCAGGATGTGTTTCTTTTTACTTACAGCTCTTTTGCTTTCGGGGATCTTTGGTAAAGGTTTTCCGGAGTCTAAAACAAGAGGAACAGAAACACCCAGTCAAGCAGAAAATGTTACTTTTTTCTGTTTAGTCTTCAGGAATTTCTCCATCGCAGAAATCGAACAAAACCTTGTTAATCTGATCACAAGAAACAAAACGGCTTTCGTCTAATTTCCTGTTGTCATTTCACAACTAATCCTGAGTTATTTATTTAAAGAAGACTCTCAGAAACCTGCTGCTTCAGATTTAATGATATTTGATTTGATTGTGATTTTTTTAAGCACTAAAGTTAGTCACAGAGTTCCTCAGGGTTTAGTGCTCGGCCCAGTTCTCTATTTTACGCTTCTTTTAATTTGTTGAGTCATCACTGGTTCATCTTTGAGTTTAGTTTTCTGTCTGAATCACTCTTAGGTTTGATCAAAGCGGCTCAACAAAAGTAATAATCGAAGTCCATTTTACAAAGACTGTAACATCTGAGAGGACAGGAAATAATGAACGTCTCTCACCACCGAACAGCTTGTACTGCTCGCAGCCCAGCGCCTGCTTCTCCACCTGCCGACAGCAGAGCCACGACCCGTCCTGCCAGAACTGAGGGTGGTACTTCATGAACACGTTGGGGTTGTTTTTGATCTCTGGGTGCAAACAAACAAAAACAGATGATCAACATAGGCTGTAAATAGTCACGTCATTTTTCTTCATTTGTTCATTTTTTTTCTTCATTTTTTTCTTCTCGTCAGTTATCATAAAAACTGGTTTTCTGGGAACATTTTGCACGAAAAGTTAGGTAATTTGTGTTTGGTAGATTATGTCTTTGTTTTAACGATGCTTCTTGGCAATAAATCTTATGACTGGCGAAACCTGGGGGGACCAGAAGCTCCAAACAAATATACCAACAACAAAATAATCTGTTTGACTTAGAAAATCTGATAGAGCTTTAAGCAGCAATAATGTCCAGAACAGAACCAGACCTGCTTCTGATGCTGGTTAAATACTGACTTTCAGCCTCTGAGCTAAGAGATTTCTACAGATTATTATAATCTGTTGATCAGAAACTGGAGATGATGGAGATTCAAATTGAGGAAACTTATTTTGAAATTTTCCCACGATTTTAAACCCAATTTCATTTAGACCAGGGGTTTTCAAACTTTTTTTGCATTCGGCCCACAAAACAACAGCTGCAGAAACTCATAACCCCAGATATTACTTGTTTAAGTGTGCAAACTTTGCTAAATGTGGGAATAATAACTATAAACAAACCTAATAACTACAATACTATAGTTATTCATTTGATTATTATAGAAAGAAATGCAATAATCATGGTGAAAATATTCGGTTAGCAATTTATTTGCATTTAAATTGATGTCTGGAAATCATCTGAGGACACTCACTTGATGTTCCGTGACCCACAAAGGGGTCTTGACCCCAACTTTGGGAACCACTGATTTAGACTGCTGAAACTCTGCCCATCTTTACTTCTAAAAGTTTCATTAATTAACTTAATTAGTTACAAAATTCTCCTCCAGGTGTATTTTTTATATATATATATTAAATCTGTTTATTAAGTTCCATTGTGGATAAAATATGAGTTTAAGAGATTTGAGGAGCAAAATGCCCCACTTTAAAGAAAGTGGGGCAGGAGATGCAGCTGACGTGGTTTGATGTGAACCAGGCAGCGATGGAAACGAGGGCATGTGTGAAAACCAGCCTGGAGTGTGGTTCAAAGTGTGAAAACATTCAGAACAATCAAAAGTTTCTGCTTCCTCGTTCAAACCTGAGATCTTTATTTTAGAGGTGTGTAAGAGTGAACTTAAGGTGAATTAAGCTTTCCCCACATCTCTCATACACAAGGTTATGAGGAAACTTTTACCAAGGTATTTCTACTTGTTAATATCTTGACTGTGCGAAGGGAAAAGTGACACAATAAGTGAACGTTCAGACGAGTTCAAGTTGATTCATAAAAGACTATGCAATCATTTATTTACACAAATTGAACAGATCATAAGTTACACTTGATTGTGGTTATTCCTATAACAAGCATCAGAGTTAAATGAGATAAAAACCCGTGTTCGAATTTCAATTCACATCAACTCAGATTACTTATATACAGTGGTTTGCAAAAGTATTCATACCCCTTGAACTTTTCCATAT
>NW_013953096.1:37400-38422 GCF_001266775.1 Austrofundulus limnaeus | reverse complement strand
GTTCCGGTCCTCTCGTCAGGCCTGTCCGAGGCCTGCTTCGAGGCAGTAAATCTTGTTTCTTCACTTGAGGTGACCCCCTACATAACCCCCTTTTGCAAGTCATCACCCCCAAATGGTGATTAGTTGCAACGAAAACGGGCACCTCGAAATTCTTTGAACTTGAAGTAATCCAAAGGAAAAAATGGTATAATTCCAAGGGTAATCCAAACTGAGAACTTGCCATAGCCAGAGTTCTTTTCAGTTCAGTTTTTTTTTCTTCAAGACGAATAGTAAATAGAAGGGAACCTTTTTTTATGATCCCCATAATGTTTGTGAATAACTCCCATTGCAGCACAGCTTTAAATCCAAGGAACAACAGAGTCTGTAATCCACTGGAAGCAAAGAATTGTAATCCACCAAGGAAGAATTATAATCCACACAGGTAATTCCATACGATTGTTGTGGTTGATCTGGAGTCAACCAGTTTCTGGAACACCATGAAGAACAGTTGATTTCAGGAACCCCCCTTTTGCGAGTCACTCTCTGGAAGGTTGCCGATGAAAGGGGACCTCTGGATCAAAGGTAGAGATCTCTTAGCAGGAGCCAGGAAGAGACCACTGGAACACCGTGAAGATGGGTACCACCAGGAGGAGAAGGTCAAGAGTGTTGAAGCCTGGTTGCCTTAGCCGAGTAGGTGGGCCATCGTGGAGGGTGGGTGTTGAGTCGTCTCCAGCTAGTGCTTTTCCGGTTGCTATATGTTATGCATTTATGTGGTTTTAGGTTAACCTTAAGTTGGGATTTTACTTTTAGGCTAAACCTACGTGTCATGCATTTATGTGGTTTTAGGTTAACCTTAAGTTGGGATTTTACATTAGGCTAAACCTATGTGTGCCTCTGTGGGTAGCTATCATGTTTCAGATAAGCTACAGGTAATAGTTAAAGGGTTGTGGCTTTAACTAAGGGGTAGATATGCGTCTATATCTATTAGAGACTAAAGAGGGCTTCTGTAAGGAAGGCCTCAATTTCCACATAAATTACTTATT
>NW_013953096.1:24035-35244 GCF_001266775.1 Austrofundulus limnaeus | reverse complement strand
ACAGTGGGCCGAGTTGTTTGAGCTTTGATTAGCCAGGAGGGGTCAAAGGACCATGGGGTGCCGTCTACGGCTCCACTTCCCGTTTGGTTTCAAAACTGGCCATAAATTAGCCAGGAGGGGTCAAAGGACCATGGGGTGCCGTCTACGGCTCCACTTCCCATTTGGTTTCAAAACTGGCCATAAAGGTACAGAGTAAGTGCTGTTGCACGGTCTGATAATACCTTTTTCCAAAAGGTTATCAATGATTTCTTGGACAGGCTGATGCGCTGCCAATGGGATTTTGTATTGTCTGACAAATGTTGGTGGAGAATTTGGTGGGGTTGGGATGCGTACTGTATGGAGTGAGGTCAGTCCACAGTCCAATGAGTCAGTTGAGAATGACTTCTCATACTTTAGGAGAACTTTGCGAAGTTTGTCTCTTTCTTCATCAGTTGTTAGGGCGTCGGCTTGGGTGACCACCTGTTCAATCTGTGAAGGAATTGAGGAGGGGTCTTGTTCTGTAGGGAGCTCCAGTGGATCCCCCTCCATGTCGTCCGGCCTGCTTAACAGGTAGGACGCTGTAGGTTTGAGGCACTGAGCTGTCTTCCTGGTCAAGATCGATCCTTCTGACTGTGTCATGGTCAAAATCGGTGGCTGAGAAGATGGTTATGGCCTGTGTTGGTTTTGTGAACAAGACCGGCTCAGTGTGGTGATCTGGAATTAAATTCTCAGGAATTTCTCCCAGAAATAGAACGCTCAGTTCAAAGTCATCAAAATCGGTGCTGATTAACCATCCTAGTGGCGTGTTTTTAGGGATCACTATCTCTTCTGTGTTTGTGTTGCACACAGCGAGAGAAGTCCTGGAGTCGAGGCTCACCTGTGTTGTGGCCTTGAGGGAGAGTCCTAGGTTGAAGAACCTAGGAGATGGTTGAAAGAAAGCCTGTTTGTGGTCAATAGCTTGACCAGCTAGGATGTGGATTCGCACCAAAATGTTTGTTGCTTGAGGAGGGACTGTGGTAAGTTGGTTGTTGGCGACTTGGCAGACCTCAGGAATGGTCTGTCCAGCCTTTAGGTTAACTGTGTCTAGCACAGGAAGTTCTTTTGGGGTTGTTTTCAGGGACCACTGTACATTATTGATGGTGTCCACTTGGACACCTAGTCTCACCAAAATGTCAGAACCTATGTAGACCGAATGTGGAAGGTTTGGGACCACGAGGATCGGATGGACCAGTTCGCGTAGGTTCCAGATCAGTTTCAGGTTAATGACTCCTGTTGCAGTCAGAACCTGTTTGCTGTTAGGGTCTGTTGGGAAACGAAAAGATTTTTTCGCCAGTTGTAGGCCTAATGGTGCGTTCACACCGAACGCGATTTCAGCGTCAAAATCGCAGCCAACGCTGAAGTTTGAAGCTTGTGCACTTTGAGGTCAGACGCAGGACAGCTGCGCTGCACGGCGACAGCCGCCCCGCCCCTCCCTCCTCTGTGGGGCTGTTTAATGTCGGACGAGGAAGTGGCTTTGCTTTATTTACAGACAGCCAGAACGTGTCACGTTCATCAGATAATTAATTCATAATTAATTCACCAGATAATTCAGAGAAGAGGCTCACAGCTCGTTTTCAGGACTATTTTTTTCAGTCTGATGAGTCGCTGCCACGCATTGCTGCGGATCAGGACACGACTGCAGCACTCATTTCAGCTAAAGAGCAGGAGCTCTGTCTGTTTCAGGTTAGTGGACATCATTCAGTAAACTGTCCCGTCGGGAAATATGTCACTACGTCACACAGTGGAGTCTCTCTGATTGGTTGACGCTGCGCGTCGAGCTGCAAAAGTTCAGATTTTCTAACTTCAGCGATTTGAACGATTTGGACGATCTGAGCGTTCGACGCTCAGATCGTCCAAATCGTCCAAATCGCGCTGCTCTAATCGCGCTTGAGGCGCCGCAGAACTTCCCGACGTTGCTTGAAGCGCGTCCACCATAGACTTTGTATGTAAACCTGCTGCTCCTGACGCTGAAATCGCGTTCGGTGTGAACGCACCATAAGTGTTTTTCAGCTAAGGTTTCATAGAAGACCTGGTTGATTGCAGATTTTCTTCACTCGAGGTGACCCCTACAGGTGTTAATTTAATAAAACATTCTGTCTTTGTTTAGAGTTCTAAACTCAAGACCAGAACAAGGACTCACCATCTTTCAGGCTCTGGACCCAGAGGCTCCTGCTGTTCAGGTTCGGAGCGAAGACGTACAGGATGTTGTTATCGTGCACCACCTGAACACAACAGAAACATGATCAACTCCCTGCAGTGCACCTGGCGTCGTCTTTACGTCATGTTTTTACCTGAAAGGGGTATTTGTTCTGGCAGGGGATGGGCACGCCGCAGCTCTTGACGATCTCCACACATTTGATGCGGCTCACGTCTATCGAGTCCTTCTTGAACTTCCTCTGTCGGTGGAAAAGGTGCGTCAGTTTAAGCTGCCACGGGTGACTTTTGAGCTGCGTTTGATCTGCAGCTCCCTCAGATGGAGCTGTCATTTCCCCAGCATGGATCGGGTCATCACTCTGAGGCGGCGTGACTTCGTCTTTAAATAAGGCCTCGAGTTTTTCAAACCGACTGAACGATAATGAATGTTGCCTGGTTCCTCCAGCCGATTAACAACAAGAGTCCATCGGATTCAACAAGGCTGCCACGGCCAAGTGATGACTGTAATTTAGTCACTGTTTCAAATATTGACCTAAAATATGGTGTGGTAGTAGCGGAGAGTCATCTGCAAATCATGTTTTTAAAACCCTGCCATTATGTCCTACACCAGGTCTATTCAACTAAATTGCTCCGGGGGCCACATTTACTGCAGGTCAACAGCTGAGGGGCCGAACATCCAGCAATTAAATTTATTAGGTAAATAAACCAAGTATTACAAAGATCTGTTACCTTTGAAATAGTTGATTTTGCTGTATTTAAACATGAATAAAATACAGAACTCTGTGTAATAAAAGTAGTGATATTAAAACAACAAAAACAAAAAAAAAAAAACCACATGGTGCTTCTTATTTACCACAAATATTATTTTGACATCTCAGACTTGCCAAATTTTTAAACCAATTTTATTTTCACTTTCATAGTTTTATCTTCAACTGATTTTGGTTTTAACTGTCTTGGATGTTCAAAGAAATGGTTTTTACCAGCTTCTAGTAAAGATTCTGACATTTCTGTAGATATCAAACAAGTCTATGTTTAACAAAAAAAGCTTATATTAATTAAAGTAGAAAACTGGCGGTTTGGGCTTAAGAGATGAATGAACAAATTGGCGGGCCAAACTGCTCAATCGCGGGCCACAAGTTGATTAGCCTTGTCCTACACCATCAAAAGGAGTTTAATCAAACTTTCAGGGACTAATCACTCAATGAGCGTCTACAATTCATTCACATTCAGAGTCAACCCAGTCCAAGATAGCCGCCAAAATGCCTGAAGTTTATCCAGTTTCATAGATACTATGCTAAAATTTAGTGTTTTCAAATCAAGATGGCCGCCACAGCTAACAAAAATGTTAGCTTTGCTAACTCATAATCTGCTAACTAAAAAAAAAATCTAACTTTGCTAACGCTAAACCGCTAAACAAGCAAACAATACAGCGAAAGCTAACACTAACAGCTAATTGCTAAAGCTAAGAAGACTGTCACTCATGCTGTGTTCCAGTTGTCCTTGGAGGTCGTAGCTTCGAGCCTCCGAGTTCTATTTTTCAACTGGAACGCCCCCTGAAGTCGTAGTTTCGAGTCGAGAGGTTAGCGCATCCAAACCATACTCGAGCAGCCCGAGCATGCGTTACGTCATCATTTCAACATGGCTGCTGCGCGCATGTTTCTCTAAGCTAACGGCTAATGTGGAGCTGTAATCATATGTACACAAGTACCATCCCCATTATTTAACAGACAGAAAGTAAGAAGAGAGGAGGCAGAATAAAAAACAGTGTAATTTATTTGTTTATTTTCCCTTTTTATATTTGTTTAATGTATGTAGCGTACTAGCATGCTTGTCTGAGCTAACCGCTAATGCTACTAGTCTTGCATGTAAACAAACGCGGCTTCTGTGTTGTTTATTTTACATTACGTCAGACGTTCTTGTATTGCTTTATAGTGATAGTTAAAATATATGTTTTAACACTCTTTGTACACTCAAAATACCTTGTAGAGCACTATTATTGTACGTTTTATTGTTGCAGAGCAAAATGTAGAAACGCTTTTTCCGATGTTTGAAACTGAAACACTATCAGCTCGGAACAGACGTCAGTCCGATACAATTGGAACGCAGCATCAGTCTACGTCACACATCTTTGTCTCCTTCCAGGTTAGGATAGGACTGGTGGAACTGACACAAACATGTTGATGTTAGCATGTCAGTTAGCTGTTAGCAGAATCAAAGTGGGCAGAACCTAATTTATTGAAATCTTGTCCACTAATAGTTTTCAAAGTGAAAAAACTATACTGCTAAAAGAAAAACTTGTTCCGCTATTAGCTGTTAGCTTAATAGCTGATCAGTGGACCCATGTCCACCACTAGTCTATATGTATTTATAACTGTGCTAGTTAGCTGTTAGCAGATTTAAAGAGGACAAAACCTAATTTAGCAAAAGGTAACTGCTTCACTGTTTTCAACGTTAGCAAAAACAGCTAATTTGCAAAACAACAAATTTGTTCCACTGTTAGCTGTTTAGCAGAACCCTGCACACCACTGCTAATAGTTTTACAGAAACTCAGAATCAGAATACTTTAATTATCCCCAGGGGGAAATTGTAACTAAATTTCAATGAGATCAAAGTCCAACTTTACAGAAATTAAAGCTGCACCAAAGTCTTCAAACAGATCCTGGGATAGCCTTTAGAAAACCAAAGCTGTTCTGGGACTTTAACTTCCACCTCTCCAGGCTCCCTTCCACCTGCTCCATACGCCCTTCTCTGCCTGTTTGTATATAAAGTATTTCCTGCGGATGCCAACATTGTTTTGTTTATTATTGTTCAATATTTATTTGAAAAAACAAACATAAAACTGACCTCTGGTTTTCCATCATAGTACGTCAGGTGGGTCTTTGTGAGGACAAACAGTCTTTCTTTGTAGTTCAGCGGCGACGTCCTTTTCTTCTGCTGTGAACGCTTGATGAGGGTCTCCTCCAATAGAACCTCAGTGTTCATTCTGGCTCCGCCCACAGCCTCGTCCTACTGGTCATCGCTGTATGTGGGATGGAGCCCAGCTGTTAGGACAAAAAACTATCTTTATTTTATTGTGTCTTGTATTTTAAGCATTTCCTGTTTTTTTACCCAATGAATTAAAGACAAAAACACAGGTTAAAACATTTTCACCAGCCTCTAAATAAAACATTGAAGAATTTAATAGATGCAGTAAATGGTTTAGATTTGTGTTTGTGTTGCTGAAAACAGGAAGTATTAAAAACAGAGTTTTGGCAGAAGTATAAATATCATGTCTATCTGTCCATCAGTCGCTCAAAAAGCAACAAGAACTCTGAGGTTTGTTTTAGTTTCTGAACGAGAATCTGTTTTCACATCCTTCGCTGCTTCTGAGGAAATGATCTTTACTTCAGAATATCAACTTGGCTCTCATTCTGACAGAGTTTCTAAAAATAAAGCTTTATTTTGTTGCATTTATTCTGCAACATTGAGCACCATATTGGGTCATTTGGTCATTTATGTTGTAGATGAAGGCATTTCCTGAAATTATGGCATGAGGAAATCTTCAAAAACTAAAAAGATCCAGAATAGAAAAAAAGCCATTAGCATGTGTTGGTATTAGCTTGTCCATCCATTGTACCAACTAACCAACAATCCATCTATCTATTCCATCCATCTGTTCATCCATCCATCCATCCATCCATCCATGCTATCGACCGACCATCCGTCAGTTCATCTATTGTATCAACTAACCATCCATCCATCAACCAACCAACCATCCATCTATCTATTGTTACATCCATCTGTTCATCCATCCATCCATGCAAACGACTGAACGTTCATCCATTGTACCAAAGAACCGACCATCCATCCATCCATCCATCCATTATACAAATCAACCAACCAACCATCAATCCATCCATTCTTCTATCCGTCTATCCATTGTACCAACTAACCAACCATCCATCCATCCGTCCGTCCATCCAACTAGCAAACCATCCATCTCTCCATCCATTGTACCAACCAACCAACCATCCATCCTCTTCCACATCTTTTATGTTTTTTAATTAACATAAAAGGCATGCGACCGCTCTTCCTCTGAATAAACGAACACTATGTAACACAGTTGTTTACACTGAAATTAAAAATATTTGATCAAAGAAAAACCGGAGCAGGACTAGAGAGAGATAAATATGATTTGGATTTTTATTTCTGTGACTGGTACGACCCACAGGAGACACAACATTAACAGCAGTCGTCATTTCATTCATCAGCTTTAAAGCAGATCCTTTAATTCCACAGCTGATGCTGCTAAAAATGACTTTTTTTTGTGGATCTCTGACAGCAGGACTTCAGTCTCCGAACTCGTAAAGTTCTTCTTTCTTACTTTGCGATGTCATTCATGAATGGACACTTCCTGGTATGTGGGACAGGAAACATATATCCTTATATGGTGTTTTTGGGGTGGTAATTATGTAAGTTACCTCTCTCTGTGCACGAGCACCTGATACACATTCATCATGTTTACGCTGCTCATTTACACACTTTTCCTGAAGATAGAAGAGTTTGTTGAATCTGACGTGTTCGTACGAACCCTTTGTACGAACAAAAGTAAGACAAATTTAGGATAAGAATATGAACATGTTCTTGCATGAGGCCCAATGTGTCCAAATTCAGGGGTTGCATTCTTTGAAGGACTAATTTTGTTGGCCGATTACCAGTCACTATGCTTCCCCGAAGGCAGTCCAGATTTGAAGACTCATCCATTTGCGGCCCACAAATGCGCCCTCCTTTCCTTATGTTTCATTCTTCCCTCATTTGTGAACAAAACAATATGTATAGGGACTCAGCTGGTCTTGTGTGTTCAGGTCTTTGGTCTAACTTTTAAACCAGTTTAAAACAGAGAGTTCTGAAAGCCAAGAGTCCAACAACAGATTAGTCTGCTTCATGCTGCACGTCATCGAGTGTTGTAAGAAAGGAAAAGAACCAGAAAGGCAGCAACAATCTTCATTAGGAGGGGAAATAAAGTGTTTTTTAAACATTAAACTAATAAATATTGATGCCGTTTGTGTTTTATAGCGTAAAGGTTTGTGATGTGGTTGTGGAATGAAACCACCAATAATCAGGTCATAAATCTGCCTCACTGAGAATATTTCAGACAAAATCTAAAACTTTTCCAGTGCATCTGTCATAATCTACAAACATTTTAAAATACACAACTGTAAACATAGTGAAGAAGTTACAGGTAAGTACGGGACATATAAATGTAATAAAACAAACTGATTCTGGGCTTCGGCTCAGATTTCTTTGCAAGTCCAAAGTCCAGGAGACCCAATAAAAACCTGAGCCGAGGTCATAGACTTGAATAAGATCACTAGACTGAGGCCCGCCCATCCCGTTCACTGGTAGTGTCTGTGACAGCATGGAGGAGCAGAAACAGACCAAACAGGCCAACAGCTCACAGCCTCCATAGAAACTATAAACAGCAGCTGAACTGGATCTGTTTCACAGATTATCTGTCCTGTTTTTACAATAAAATAATAATTATATATTTTTCTGGTATAAATCTGCTGTTTTACATGATTGTTGAATGAAATTAAAATAATTTATAAATAACCATGATCTAAACCAGACCTGAAGTCAGCCTGTAACTTAGACTTTAGCTAGTTAAAAATGCTTCAGCTGTAATAAAATATATTTATTATTTCTTCTTACTGTCATAAAAAATAATAATATTTATATTTATCAGTCAACAGTTAGAAAATGTTCTCTGGTTATAGGATGAAACTTGTCTCTATTAACTAACATCTTCTTAACAGTTCAGGTTTCTCCAACAGAAACCTAAAAATACTCATATTTATAATATTATTTTACACTCTGTAGGTCTAAATATTAATCAGAGGACAAAGTAATATTTAATAGTTTGTGTTAAATTGTAGCATGATTCAACAGAGCTAAACTCTGTATATATGCTCCACAAGCTAATATCTGCTAACCAGTTTAATAAATAACAGTGATTACATGGACTTTATAAGATTATTTTAATTTTAAACTGTTACATTATGTTCTGCTCAGATCACATTGAGCTAAATAAGATCAAATCTGCTGACTTGTGTTGTGAAATGAGACGTTTTCCTGTTTATCTTCTGTTAATAAATCCATAACACAAACAGCTTTTCTGACAATATTTACAACATTAGATAGATTATATAAACTGTAAAATATTAATAATAATAGGATTAATATTATTATTAATAGTTTTAATGATTTCTACATCGTCAGTCTTTTTCTCTGCTCTGTTGTCAACATGTACAGTAATGGGAAATCCAGAGTTTTACCCATTTAGCGTTAGCCGTTAGCTTCACCAGCCGATCACACGGTCAAGTGGTTTCTGACCACTCCACTTGTTCTATAGAACCTCCTTGGCTGAGGTTTTGCTTGTTGGATCCTGTAGGTTTTCAGGTCAGTTCTTGCTTTACTGGACCAAAACCAGTTCCATACAGAGAGCAACTCTAGAGAGCAACTAAACTTTATTAGCAACTTTTCAGAACAGAAGAAGCTTCTTTAAGAGGCGTGTCGGTCGTTTACTGGAGAAAAATCTTAAAAAAATAAGAGGCTGAAGTTCAGCTGCAGGCTCACAGGTGGAGGTGTGTGGAGTTAGCGTGTTCTTATGCTTCTGTTGGTTCTCTCTGGGTACTCTGGTTTCCCCCACAGACCAAAAATGTGTTCAATAGTTTGCTTTCAGTCCCAGGCCTCCTTTATAAAAGATCTGTGATCTGACTTGTTAAATAAAGGTTAAAACAATAAAACCCAACGACTGCATGGTCAACTTTAAAATATTAAATTTATATTATTAAATCAACTTGATTATTTTATATTATTGTGACTCAATGTGACGGAAACAAAAACTGAATCAGAAACAGGTGGGACCAGTTCTTAACTGAAACCATAAACCTGGATCAGCTGCTGAGAAGTTCAATAAACCGGTTCAGCTCTGGAGTCACGTGTTGATCAGAGACAGAAAGAATCCTTCAGAGGTCTGACGAGTCCAAATAAAACCTTCAGATGTCTGACGAGTCCAAATAAAACCTTCAGAGGTCTGACAAGTCTAAACAAAATCTTCAGCTGTCTCACAAGTCCAAATAAAACCTTCAGATGTCTCACAAGTCCAAATAAAACCTTCAGATGTCTCACAAGTCCAAATAAAACCTTCAGATGTCTGACGAGTCCAGATAAAATCTTCAGAGGTCTGACGAGTCCAAAAAAAACCTTCAGAGGTCTGACGAGTCCCCCCAAAAAACTTCAAATGTCTGACGAGTCCAAGTAAACATCTCCAAGTCAGAGGATGAGTCCAAACAAAACCTTCGGATGTCTGACAAGTCAAAACAAAACCTTTAGAGGTCTGACAAGTCCAAACAAAACCTTTAGAGGTCTGACAAGTCCCAAAAAAAAACTTCAGATGTCTGACAAGTGCAAATAAACATATCCAAGTCTGCGGACAAGTCCAAAAAAACCTTCAGAAGTCTCACGAATCTAAACAAAACCTTCAGAGGTCTGACAAGTTACACGCTGTAGCAAGCTACAGATGGAAGCTAAAACCAACTTAACTGTAGCAAAACACTTGAGCTAACAAACAAAACAGTAAAGCAGTAGCTGTAAGCTGATATTATAAGAACAGTAGCTAAACATTGACTTAAGGTAACTTTAGCAAAACAGTAGCTGAAAGCTAGAGTGATCAGAAAGGTAGCTAAATACAAACATTGGCAAAACATTTATGAAAGTCAAAATTTGTCTGATTATATAAAACTAAAACTTATCTTTTAGGTCATGATTTTAATTAAAAAACAGTAGCTAAAAACTAAAAAAGGGGCAAACATGCGGATAGATTTAAAAATGCAAAGTTTTAGAGAGCTCTGTACAGAAGCTGAGTGGAGATTTTCCAGCATATATATTTTTTACAATTCATAAATGTGGTTTTGTCAAGATAACAAAGCTTTGTATATTGTATAAATACAAAAAATGTCCGCTCTCAGCTTCCGTAGCTGTCATAAATAATGCAAAATATTTCAAAAAAGTATAATGTTACAAAAAACAAAAATCCTAGCTGTAAAGTCCTACACGAGCCAAACATTGTGCAGTATGAATGTTTAAAGTAGCTGAAGCTGTGATGAAATTAGTTGGAAAAAAGATAAAGCAAACAGGAAAACCAAAGTGTGAACTGGTGAAACCTCTCACAATCTGTCAGATGTTTAGCAGATCAGCTGTAGTTCATCCAGAGACCACACCCTGAAGGTTTCATCAGAATACGACCCGTGGTTCAGGAGATATTTTACTAACAGACAAACCGATACGAGCGCTTGAATGAGATTTGCCTTTTTTTTCCCGACAGCTCTTGAACGCAACACGAGCGCAGCTTGTCACCTTTCCTCAGGTGTTCAGGTCAACAGAACCAATTCACTCTTCTTCACTCTGAATAAACTCCATGTTTGTTTGGTTTCAGGACAGACACGGAGTTTCTTTACATCTGAAGAGTTAAAAACAACCAATCTGATTTTTGTTTCTAAAGTCTCGGTTCGGCCGGAGGTTCGGTTCGGTTCGGTTCGGCAGTCAGACTCGTTCTTCTGCGCGTTTTGCGCAACAATTTCAGGTCAAACGTCCGCAGAGCAGAAAGTTTTTACTTCTTACCTTCGAGCGTCATTTTCATGATTTCTAGTTTCTCCGCATCAGACCGACTGAGAGCTGAGGAGGAAATGAAGGGAGGAGGCGCGCGCACATGAGAGAGAGAGAGAGAGAGAGAGGGAGAGAGAGACTGAGACGGAGAGAGAGAGACGGAGAGAGAGAGAGACTGAGACGGAGAGAGAGAGAGAGAGACTGAGAGAGAGAGAGACTGAGAGAGAGAGAGAAGGACAGAGAGAGAGAGAAGGACAGAGAGAGAGAAGGACAGAGAGAGAGAGGGAGAGAGAGACTGAGAGAGAGAGAGAGACTGAGAGAGAGGGAGAGAGACTGAGAGAGAGGGAGAGAGAGACTGAGAGAGAGAGAGAGACTGAGAGAGAGGGAGAGA
>NW_013953096.1:10421-21310 GCF_001266775.1 Austrofundulus limnaeus | reverse complement strand
GAAGTATTGCGAGGAAACGCAAAAGTATTGCGAGGAAACGCAAAAGTATTGCGAGGAAACGCAAAAGTATTGCGAGGAAACGCAAAAGTATTGCGAGGGAACGCAAAAGTATTGCGAGGGAACGCAAAGGTATTGCGAGGTAATGCAAAAGTATTGCGAGGGAACGCAAAAGTATTGCGAGGGAACGCAAAGGTATTGCGTGGGAACGTAAAAGGAAAAAAAATCCCACATGTCCCCTCGCGGGCTCCGTAAAATACAAACTAAATCTATAAACACAAAACTAAATAGCAAAAACTGGTTAAAAAGGCAAAACCATATTTAAATACCAAAACATTATTCTACTTACAAGGAGCTAAATGCTCGTTCAAAAAGTTAGCTAAAAGAACCAAACAATTTATAAAACATTATGTAAAAGTACCTAAATGCTAGATTAATGCAGCAAAACCCTAACTAAAAGCTAACTTAGCAAAGGGTTATATCTAAATACAAATTAAGTACCAAAATAAAGTACTGTAGCTAAATGTCCTAGAAGGTTAGCTAAAAGAACCAAACACAATATTAAATTACCTAGGCTACATAAAAATAGGTAAATGGTAGCTAAATGTAGCAAAAGGCTAGGTAAAAGCTAAATGCCAAACAGCTAGCTAAAAAAGTAAAACACCATTTAAGTACTAAAACATTGACTAAATGTAGCCAAAGGCTTTACAAACATAGCAAAACAATAGCCAAAAGCTAAATGAAGCTTAAGGCTAACTAAAAACTAAAAAATAACAAAACACTAGCTCGAAGCTAAATGTAACAAAAGGTTAGCTAAAAGTTAAAAGAAGGGGAAAAACACAATTTTAAGTGTTAAAACATTTCTAAACAGTAGCTACTGTAAATGCTAGCTAAACATAAGAAAACACTAGCTAAAAAAATAAGGGTAGCAAAATGCTAACTAAAAGCTAAAAATAGAAGAAGCCTCACTAAAAGGTAAAAAGTATAAAAACAGTAGCTAGAAGTAACAAAGGGATAAACCTTTGTTTTGACCTAAAAACGTCAAAGCAGAACATGCTAGTTAAAAGCTAAAAGTATCAACAGGCTGGCTAAAAAGAGCGAGAGCTGAACAGAGCGATATATAATTATCTCTGCCAAAATGTAGCTTTAAGTTATATTTTATTGTCATTCACAAATAGTGAATGACGATAAAGAATCTGAATCAGGTCCCTGGACCCTCAGATTAAAACGTGACATCATCACTGCCGTCCTAAAGACCCAGATTTAGTGAAAAGAGGAACAGAAAGTTTTAATGAGCTTCCTCACTGAGTTCATATTAAACCAATAATATTTAATCATCAACGGCTGAAAGGCACAGAGCTGCACTGTGGCTAAATATTTTCAAACCAGTGTGTGTGTGTGTGTGTGTGTGTGTGTGTGTGTGTGTGTATAAAACAGCAACATTAATGTGTCTAATAGCTTTAATTACATTGTTTTTCCCACATAAATCAAACCTGATTGAATTGAGAACAGTGACCTTTGAAAGTAAAAGATCTTCAGGCAAAATCTGCAATAAATGGTGAGAAATCTACGTATAAAAACCAGGTGTTTTTGTTAAAAGACTTCACAGCAGAAACATGTTGCAGAAACTCGGACTTGACTTGTCTGAACTGGGACTTTTCCACCATCACAGTTGAGGTTTTTTGACTTTTTCCACCACAAAACCTTCAACTTTGATTGTGATGATGTCAAAATAACATCTGAGCTGTCTGAACTTTCAAACGTTTTTATTTTCACAAACTTTTCACTTACAGATAAAACAAGACGTAGGTGTTTGTGTCTCTGACTGCGACAGGACTGATGGTTTTCTCTGAAATCCCCCCCGAGGTCCGAGCACACCCAACCTCTTATTGTGTCTGAGCTCAGAGTTTTCTCCACAAAAATTAAACTATGATTTTTTTCACTCATTGATTGTTTATTTAAGCCTTTAAGTCAAAATAATGAGATGTGTTTCGCTGAATGAGCGTTTCAGTTTGTGTTTCTTCTTCCTTGATTCACAGACGGATGTCTTGTGGTTTTGTTCACGTCATTTTTTCACTTCCTCTTTACCTCTTTGTTTTCATTTCTCTCCCACTCTATAAACGCTGACAAATTAATGAACCGAGTTTAACGCAGACATTTAAACCTCCACCGATGTGGCTGAAGCTGCCAAAAACAGCAGCAGAAACAAAGCAAGCTTTTCTGTTTCCAATCCTAGCTGCCGTCTTCTTTCTTCTTCTTCTCTGGTGACTTCCTCCACCCACCTGAATCTGGCTCTTCGCCTCGGCCGGTTCCCACCTGCAGCATCACATCGGCTCTGTCGGTGCAGAGAAACCGACCTGAACGAACTGAAGAATAAAGCTGGAACTGAGGGAGAAGAAGAGACGTAACCATGATCCATTCCAGTAAGTAACAACCTCAAACAAATCTGTCCTTTTTACTTTCTCTGTAAGAAAAAGCAGCGAACGTTGTCAGAAAGAATCAAACTTCAGACACAACAAATGAATCCAAGACAACAAAAAGCAGATCATTTTCCTCTGAATGCAGGTTTTATCAAAAGTAAAGTAATTGAAGCTTTAACTACAACTCAGAGGAAAGTTTTGCTTCTAAAACAGCTAAAATCAGCCACATCAGAGTTTGAGGAAAGACCGTTAGGCTTCAGAAGTCATTTCACCATGAGACCAAAGAAAACACAGAGCAGTTACTGCTGTGCACCTGCCGTGGAAAATCAAACTTTATTCTTCAGAAAGTCAGAGGCACCTGTGCAGAAAGTAACACCTCTGATCTGCAGAGAAACGTTCGGCTGAGGTTTCGGTTCTGAGGCTGAAACTGAGTCAGAAACAGATGTTTGAGTCTGATGGACCTTCATGGGTTACAGAGTCTGGTGGTTGTGTTGCATGTTGACCAGTCGTTTCAGTCTGACGGTCTTTGGCTGCTTCTTTTTAATTTTCAGTCCAGTTTTTTGTTTGTTAAACACAGATCTACAAATCGATGAAGTATAAAAGAAATGTTAAATTTTATCAGAATAAATCCTTCCTGTTTAATATGCAGGACATGTAGACTGAAGCTGACCACAAGTGTTCATCTGTTAAAAAGGAAAATCCAGCTAAAATGCTGTAGATTGTTGTGTTCAGGTCTGTGTAGACCAGTCAGGAGATCCAGCATCTGAGCTCCCATAGAGGACTGCTGAGCACCAGAACTGGATCCATTGAGCCATAGAAGGAGATCAGGTCTTAAACCTGTAGAAAACAAGACTCCTCGTTGGATTATAGGTCCTCTGTCCTTTTGTTTTTGTATATCCATGAATGAGTGGCAGAGGTAACAGATCCACCCAGACCTCCCTGACCTCAGTGACTCTCCAGCTCCTCCTGAAGGAGTCAGAGAGGAGTAATGGTTCCTTCAGGAGGTTCTCCATCTCCTCCAAGGGTCTTGTCCCAGAAAACCTCCAAAGGGAAGGGTCCAAGAGGACTTCATTTAAGAAAGTGCATAGACCATTAAATCAAGAGTGTCACCTTTTGGTTCAGCTCCATCTTCACCAAGACAGACCGGACCATTGTCCTCATTACCGATGATGATACCTTGATCCGTCGATTCATCTCCTTCTCTGTCCTGTCTTCACTCATGAGCAAGACTTCCTGAGTGTCCCACGAAGACATGAGTTTTCATTGTAGAAGCCTGGAGTCTAAGACGGACATCCGTCAAACTAAACTCTGTGAGTGGATTTTAACTGGGTGGTCTGTCATTACGGATCACATCTTCAGCCTGAAACACTGGCTTATTTTCTTACAAGTGGACTGTGTTGCAGCTGATCAGAAACAGGTTCACAAGATTAGAGTTGTAAAAATTGGTTGACATTAATCTGTAAGGATTCTGGACTTAATCCAGGGTGTTCAGTCCTGGTCCTCGAGGGCCACTACTTGTTTCCCTGCTCCGACAAACACGATCCAGTGTTTGAATCAGGTTTGTTGGAGCAGGGTAATATTTGCTTCAGACTGGAGCTATGTAAACATCTCCATCTTCAGCTGCTTACTCGTAGTCGGATCACAGAGACAACAGGTCCAGTAGACCCCAGTAGGACGCCGAGGCATTCCCAGACCAGAGAGGATACATAATCCTGTGTCTTCCCTGGGGCCTCCTACCAGTGGGACTTGTGGACCACCTCTAAAGGGAAGCATCCAGGAGTCATCCTGATCAGATGAACCACCTCATCTGACTCCTTTTCGATGAGGAGGAGCAGCGGCTCTACTCAGAACTCCTCACCTGATTTCTAAGGCTGATCCATCCTATGAAGGAAGCTCATTTGAGCTGCTTGTATCAGGATCTCGTTCTTTTGGTCGTGATCCAAACATGACCACAGGTGAAGTTTGGTACGTAGACAGACCAGGAAATCCAGAGCTTTGCCCATAATTCATTCTTCACTAAGACTGACTGAAGCAACACCCTCATTACTGAAACCCCAATCCGTTGATACATCTCCTGCTCCATCCTACCATCCATAAATCAAAACTTGAACAATATAGGAAATTTAATTGGTTTTCACTTCATGCAACATGTTTTGTTTGTTTAATGATTTTAGCTGCATGGAGGCTCGATTTAAAAATGTAAAATAGTTTTAATGAAATGTAGGTTTACAAACCACATCCAGAGTTCATCACAGTTAACCCCAGGCACCTGGGATCACGCATCGTGGGACAAAATCTGTGACCCATTTTTATTTTGGAGGCCGCCAATGTATCACACGACATGGTCTGCAGATGAGTAGGTTTTTCTCTCAAACTCACACAGGAAATTATGTAGCCTTCTGTGTGTGCGAACATGAGAAACAAAGAAAAATGACCCGCTGTCACACACACATATATCCTCACCTACACACACACACACACACACACACACACACACACACACACACACACACACACACACACACACACACACACACACACACACACACACACACACACACACACACACACACACTACAAACCAGAGAGACACAAACGGACTCACAGAAGTAAAGAGAGTTAATTCTGCTGAAAAGGAAATGACACTTCCTGACAAAGACCTCCTACTTAAAACCACAGAGACACAAAGACAGACACAAACTAAAACAGCTGGTGCAAATATGATTTTAAATATTGTTTTGGTTTACTGAAGCAAACATGAATTTACAAAGTCCGTAATTTAACGATTTCCATTTCAAGTGCCCCAAAAATGCAGTTTATTTCGTTTTAAAGCTTCAGTAACAAGAAAATCCATTTTTACTTCACTCTTTACAAAACAAACTTACGCTTTTATTTACTTATTTATACCTTTAAAATTAAATAATTAGTTTTTTGAATACAAACCTTACAGGATGCATTCAAGTCCCAGCAAAACAGAACTATATGTTCAACCTTTTTAATTTAAGTTTGACAGAATTTCGCATTTATTGCATCAAATAACAATCAACAATATTTAATTGTAAACACTTTACAGCCTTTTATTCAATATTTGACTCTGAAGATCATGAACGTCTTTACTCAATAGATATCAGTGAAATACTTTAGAAATTATTCTGACAAAACTCACTTTAGACGTTCATACAGATTTACAGGCATTCCCCAAGGATTTGTACTAGTTACCTTTTTCTTTGGTATCTTTAAAATTTATTTATTTCTTCAGCTAAAATCAGAAAATATACATTTATGCTGATGATACAGTCGTTTATACTGATGGTGGCTCTCTCTCTCTGTTTCACAATAAAAAATTCATTCAGCAAAACCTTGATATAAAACATTATCTTAAAAACAAACATGTATAAGCATCTACGTAGCAGCTTCACAGGTGTTCCTCAAGAATCTGTATGTTGCTTTTTTGTTTTATTTTTTATTTTACACAACTATAAAACTTATAAAACTTTAACCCAGCTCTTTCTCAGATCATCAGTAACCTGTTTTGTTTTATTTCATCAGATCACTCGACTCGCGCCGTGTTCTGCTGCTGCTGTGCCGTTCAAACCAGGTAAAGATTGAAACTTGACCTGCTTCAAAATTTGCAAAAATACTAGTAAGAATATGGTTCAAAACAAAATTTTCTGGCTTCACATTTTGTTTTTGTGACCGTACGTAAGTTTTTTGTTAACGTATTTTGGCGGGCTTTAAGGCTAATGCTAACTAATGCTAACAAAGTGAATGAAGCTAAAGTAGTGGTTTGGGAGGAAAAGTCAGCTGAATGGTAATTATATTAGATTGTTGTAACTAAATGAGCAAATTTATGCAAAAAAATTAATTAAAAGGACTTGTCTGATTTCAGGGAGTTCAGCACCCGCATGGACCTGGAGAGCCGAACCTCTCTTTGCTTCCAGAGCCGACGATATCCGGGTCACGCCTGTCGGGTAAGAAACTGCAAGCTTCTGAGGTCCGTTATGACATTCAGGTCCAGATATCAAATTAAATTTGATAACTTTCTGTCTTTAAGGTGGACCGGTCCAGGAAGAAGCTCCCAATGCCCCCGCCGGAGGGCGAGGACGGCGAAGGAGGCGGTTTGATCAGCGTCGTCGCCATGTACGACTTCACCGCCAAGGAGGACACGGACCTCACGCTCAGACAGGTTCTAACAGAATCTGGACGCACAAATCAAACAGAACCCCCGACAGCTGCAGGCTCTGAACCAGGTTTTTGTGTCTGCAGGGGGACGAGTACGTCATTCTTCACAAACAAGACCAGCTGTGGTGGAGAGCGCAGGACAAACACGGGTAACAAATCACACAAACATTAGCTTTCAGCTGATTTAGAGCCTAAACAAACAACGGTTTAAATCATATTTCATGGTTTCATCAGGAATAAAGGCTTCATCCCCAGTAACTACGTCACAGAGAAAAACAGAATCGAGGCAAACCCGTGAGTCTTTTTTTCCTCTCATAACCTTTAATTCAGGAAAAAGAAACTCTTATTTATCATTTTATCTTGCTGAAGGTGGTACTGCAAGAACATCACGAGGACAGAAGCTGAACAGCTGCTGAGACAAGAGGTTTGTCTTTATACCAAGTTTAGAAATTTAAACCTGAAAAGAGTTGATCTGAAAGTGTTTATTTAGGATTTTAACACTTCGTTCTTTAAAAAACCAATCAGTCAATCTAAAAATCATCTTGTTTTGGATTATGTTTTTAATTAAAACGTGTTGTATATTTTTAATGTTTTCAGGGCAAAGAAGGTGGTTTTGTAGTTCGGGAGTCCAGTCAGAAGGGAGTTTACACCGTTTCTGTTTACACCAAGACATTGAGGTGATTCAGAAATAAAAAACAAACTGTACCAATAAACAAAAATATTTAACTGCAACACAACAAACCTGTTTTTGTTTAATCTGTGCAGTCCTTACGGAGATATCCGACATTACCAGATTAAAATAACGGACACTGGGCAGTTCTACCTGGCGGAGAAACACACCTTTATGTGCATCCCGGACGTTATACACTACCATGAACACAACGCAGCGGGTAGGTAAACAACAACAACAACATGGGCGCAGCTCCGTGTCATTCACCTGATGCGTCTCTGCAGGTCTGGTGACCAGGCTGAGGTACGCAGTGGGACCCATGGGGAGGTGTGTTCCTGCCACAGCCGGGTTCAGCTCAGGTAAGACACCCGGCAGTCTGAGCCAACGGCCAGTTAAGGGTTTGTGTTGAACCTGACGTGTCCTCCTGCAGAGAAGTGGGACATCAACCCCACCGAGCTGACCCCCATGAAGGAGGTGGGCTCCGGGCAGTTCGGGGTCGTCAGGCTCGGCAAGTGGAGGGAAGAGCAGAAGGTGGCCATCAAGACCATCAGAGAGGGGTCCATGTACGAGGAGGACTTCATCGAAGAGGCCAAAGTCATGATGTGAGGACCAGGAGGAGAGGGAAACAGGAAGTTTGTTATAAAGGCCTGAACGCTGAGTCAGCATTTAGGGTTTAGTTTCATGTCAAATCTGTTTATTTTCTGTTAAACTTCAGCCTGAGGTTTTAACCGTTTATTTTATAAAAGGTTCAGCTGAGATCAGTGCTGTGACTTTAAGACTTTCAGAACTTTATTTAAAATCAAAATGATCACAGATTTATAATAAAATCTCTTCACTTTCCTCAAAAACATTTTCCTCTTTAAAACCTGCTTGAACAAAATCAAAGCTTTTAGCTACATTTTGCTATATTTAGCTACCGATTTGCTACCATTCTTCTTTTTAACGTTTGTTTTCTGTCTATCTGATTTTAGCTTTAGCGTTTGTTTAACCTCTTTTAGCTGCAGTTTTGATTTCGTTAATATCCGTTTTGCTTTTTTACCTTTTAGCTAACTTTGTGTTTATTTTAGCTTATGGACACATTTAACTTTTGCTAAGTGGCACTAGTGGAAAAGGGGCATTACTTCCATTTAGATATTTTTGCCACGGTTTTGCTATCACTTTTTTACTTTTAGCTATTGTTTTGCTACTTTTAGCTACTTATTGTTGTCATTAGCTTTTAGCTTCTGTTTTACTAGTTTCAGTGCTTAGTTACATTTTTCTTTTTTTAGCTTTTATCTACTGTATCTGATTTTGGCTACTGTTAGTTTTAGCTAACTGTGTGTTGATTTTAGCATATGGCTACTTTCGACCTTTTTCTTTGTTACCAATTTTCTTTTTTAGCTTTTGTCTGCTGATTTACTGTTTGCTTATTTTAGCCTTTTTAGCTGCAGTTTTGATTATGTCCGTTTTGCTTATAAACCTTTTCGCTAACTTGTTGTTGATTTTAGCTTACAGCTACATTAACTTTCAGCTAATATTTTACTACTTTTAGTCTTTTATTTTGCTTCTTTTAGCTTTAGTGTCTGATTTGCTACATAATTATTTTACTTTTAGCTACTGCTTTTCTACTTTTAGCATGTTTTAGCTACTGTTTTGCTCATTTGTGCTTCTTTTAGCTATTTTGCTACTTCAACTACCTTTTTAGCCATTATTTCCATCTTTTTAGCTGATTTGAACTCTCACTTCCTGTTTTTTTCTTTTAGCTTCTGTTTGCTTCAGGTTTAAAGCTGAACTTTAGCTCTCGGCTGTGTTTTAGCTGTTTCTGTCTCTCCAGGAGGCTGTGTCATCCTAAGCTGGTCCAGCTGTACGGCGTGTGTCTGCAGCAGCGGCCCCTGCTGATCGTGGCCGAGTTCCTGGAGAACGGCTGCCTGCTGAACTTCCTGCGTCAAAGGGGCGGGGCTCTGCAGGAGGCGTGGCTTCTGTCCATGTGTCAGGACGTCTGCGAGGGCATGGAGTACCTGGAGGCCCACAGCTTCATCCACAGAGACCTGGTGAGTGTCACAAACACTAACTGCTCGGCTGCAGCTGCGTGTTCTGAAGCTTTGGTTTGGTGCTTCAGGCAGCCAGGAACTGTCTGGTGAACGAGCATAACGTGGTGAAGGTCAGCGACTTCGGGATGACCAGGTACAACTTCAGCTTATAGCTCAGATTCTGGAGCAGGAGGTCCGTTTCTCCTCAGCTGATCATGTTTCTGCAGGTACGTTCTGGACAACCAGTACACCAGCTCCAACGGAGCCAAGTTCCCAGTGAAGTGGTCTCCTCCCGAGGTTCTGCACTACAGCAAGTACAGCAGCAAGTCCGACGTGTGGGCCTTCGGTGAGGAGACCCTTCAGGTTCTGTCCTGTCAGGACCACCCCGGGTCCGGGTCTAACCTCCGAGGTGTTTGTGTTCAGGCGTGGTGATGTGGGAGATCTTCTCCGAGGGACGGACGCCGTTTGAGAACCGCTCCAACCTGGAGGTGGTGACGGAGATCACCAGAGGAACCCGGCTGTACCGACCCCACCGAGCCACGCAGCTGGTCTACACCATCATGTACCGCTGCTGGCACGAGGTACAACCAGAACCAGAACCAGAACCAGAACCAGAACCAGATACAAAATAAAGATTATTATTTTAGCTCAATTTACAAATTTATCTTTGATTTAGTCTGTTTTTATCTCAACATTAACAAAGTCAAGTTTTTTTTAATTCAGGCCAAAATTTTACATTTTACTAAAACAACCTTTTGTTTTTTAAAATTATATTACATTAAACTTTGTATTTGTTCAAATATAAATGGAAATCATCCATTTTTAAAAAGTAATACAGCAAAAACGTCATGTTTTCCGAGTCAAAACTTAAGTTTCAACAAATATAAGCGTGACCACTTCCTTCTTCTGCGTTTTTTTAGAAACCTGAGGGTCGGCCATCTTTCTCCGAGCTGCTGGAGGAAATCAGAAAAGTGGCAGAAAATCCAGAATAAGAAACATTTTTCTACATCTGAACATGAAACGTTTTATTTGACCCTTTTGTACATATTGTTACATTTTTGTAAATACATTTTATGAAATCACTTGTTACATTTTATTTGTATTTATTGTGTTTAATGTTTGTACAATAAAAGAAAATAAAGCTTATTGGATTATAAATGTATTAATGTTTATAAAGCATTTAAAAACTATGAACCAATTAAATTAGTTCATGTGAGTTTTGTTGTGAAATGCTTATTTACATATTTAAAAGTTTTTTTGTTTGATTTATTTTTGTGAAAGTTTAAGAAAAATGCACAAACTGTTTAAGTTTCATATATTTTGGTTGAATAAGAATCACTAAAAACACAATAGTTTAAATATCAGTTTTACAGGCTAAAGTTGAGAGTTTCAGTCTTTGCTGCCAACTTTTGAGCGATTAGTGAAAATAAACTTAGTGTTTTTAAAGTTTATTAGATGTTTAGTTCGGGTTTAATCAACACATTTTTATTTTTTCACGTTCAGTCGGGACTCCGGCTGAACAAAACTCGAGCCTGGAAAAGTTTTCCAGGTCGACAGGTTGACCCCTGACAGGTGTGTGTGTGTGTGTGTGTGTGTGTGTGTGTGTGTGTG
>NW_013953096.1:2139-9347 GCF_001266775.1 Austrofundulus limnaeus | reverse complement strand
CATGGACACAGATTATATTGTTTTATATATTTTTAACAATCTAACCTTTATCATTCTCTTGAACATGTACTTTGATTTGGCACTTTTCACATCATTTTCCAGAATATTCCACAATCTGACTAATTGTTAACTAAGTGTTAATTAGGTGTCAATGATAGCCATGTGATGTGAGTATCAGTCACATGGAGGCAGGGCTTAAAAGCCTGAATTTAGCCTGAAACTCTCAGACTGAAGAAGTCTCTTGGAGAAGAGACGAAACGTTTCATTAGAGAAGAACCCGTCCAGAAGACCTATACAGTTTTTTTCTTTTTGGTTCTTAAGTTGTTGTTGTTGTTGTTGTTGTTGTTTACTTTGATAGAAACCAGGTTTGTTCCTCAATCGGACCAGAAATAAAGCAGGTAAGATATTGATTGTCTATAACAAAGGTTCTCAAACTGGAGTCCCAGGACCCCCAGGGGTCCGTGAGCCATAACTCGGGGGGTCCTCAAATAATTGCAATAAATTGTTCATTTGTTTTTTATTTTAAAAAATGCACATGAGGAACAATGCACTAGTAAAATAAACATACTAAACCAAACCAAACATAATATTCTTATAGCATTTAGGGGTTAAAATTAAAGTGATAAAGAAAAACAGCATGGGGTTTATGAGGGGGTCCCCTCACCCTTGTAAGTCGTTCCCAGGTCCAAAAAGTTTGAAAACCCCTGATCTATAACATTTCTGCAGATCCCCTGCTTCAAAATTCTAACAAAAAATATTTTAAAATAAAAAACAACAATAATTCCTCTGAAAATAAATGAAAAATAAGCCAAATACAACAAAAAACTGAACTAAAGACGAAAAAAAAGTTTAGCTCCTTGAAAGCTAAAAACAAATGCGTTTAGGAAATTGTATCAAATTTATCTAACAAATAAAAACCAATTTGAATGTGGCTTCCTGTCCTTTCAGAATAAGAGCCTGATGGAGCGTTACGAGTCTCTGGGTCCAGTCGGGGAGGGCAGTTACGGCATCGTTCTAAAGTGCCGCCATCGAGACTCGGGTCGCCTCGTCGCCATCAAGAAGTTCCTGGACTCGGACCAGGATAAGACGGTGAAGAAGATCGCCCTCAGGGAAGTCAAGCTGCTCAGGGTACCTGTCAGTCAACACATCGACCTGTCCGTCACTGCAGAACTGAACCTGTGTCTGTAGGAGCCTGAAACCCAACCCAATCAGCTGAGCATGAAATAACAGAACTTAAGGGTCAGTTTTCAGTTAGTTTTCAGGTCACCATGAGAAAATACAGAAACGTAGAAGATTTTATCAACCAGTCAGAGTTAGTATGACTCACTTAAAAAAAACAGAGTGAGAAACATCACTTAAAAATATTTAAAGAAAGTAATCCTTGTTTTCACCAAGACTTCACAATATTTCTGTTGTTGCTTGGTATGATGTGCATTTTTATAGACTCAAGAAACAGCCAAGACAATGATCCATATGTTAGATTAGGTCATTCTCATCAGATTCTAGCATTAGGGTTTAAAATTAGATGACAGATGCTAGGTTGGACACAAGACAGAGAGAACCTACATTTGTACTGAATTTGTCCGTATTTTTTTAATTTTGGAAGCAACTCCGTCACGACAACCTGGTGAACCTCCTGGAGGTGTGGAAGCGTCGTCACCGCTGGTACTTGGTCTTTGAGTTTGTGGATCGGACTCTTCTGGAGGATCTGGAACAGAACCCCAATGGACTGGACCTCAGCACCTGCCGGACATACCTGTTCCAAGTCCTGAGGGCGGTGGATTTTTGTCACCAACAAAACGTGAGGATGAAAGATCAAACATTGAATAATATATCAAACCACAGATAAATGGGAGTGGATGGATGGATGGATGGATGGAAGAATGTATGGTTGGATGAATGAATGGATGGATGGATGAATGTATAGATGGATGGATGGATGGATGGATGGATGGATGGATGGATGGATGGATGAATGTATAGTTGAATGGATGGATGGATGGATGGATGGATGGATGAATGTATAGTTGGATGGATGGATGGATGGATGGATGTACTGTATGTATGTATGTACTGTATGTATGTATGTATAGTTGGATGGATGGATGGATGGATGAATGTATAGTTGAATGGATGGATGGATGGATGGATGGATGGATGGATGGATGTACTGTATGTATGTACTGTATGTATGTATGTATAGTTGGATGGATGGATGGATGAATGTATAGTTGGATGGATGGATGGATGGATGATAGATGTATAGCTGGATGGATGGATGGATGGATGGATGAATGTACAGATGAATGAATGAATGTATGTATGTATGTATGTATAGTTGGATGGATGAATGATGGATGAATGATGGATGGATGAATGTATAGTTGGATGAATGGATGGATGGATGAATGTATAGTTGGATGGATGGATGGATGTATAGTTGGATGGATGGATGGATGGATGGATGGATGGATAAAAGTATAGTTGGATGGATTAATGTATAGTTGGATGGATGGATGGATGGATGGATGAATGTATAGTTGGATGGATGGATATTTGGATGGATGGATGGATGGATGGATGGATGGATGTATATTTGGATGGATGGATGGATGAATGTATAGTTGGATGGATGGATGTATAGTTGGATGGATGATGGATGTATAGTTGGATGAATGGATAGATGTATAGTTGGATGAATGGATGGATGCATAGTTGGATGGATGGATGGATGGATGGATGGATGGATGGATGGATGGATGGATGGATGGATGCATGGATGGATGGACGGATGGATGGATGCATGGATGGATGGATGGATGGATGGATGCATGGATAGTTTATGGATGGATGAATGGATGAATATATAGTTGGATGAATGAATGGATGGATGGTTGGATGTATAGTTGGATGGATGAATGTATAGTTGGATGGATGGATGAAATTATAGTTGGATGGATGGATGAATGTATAGTTGGATGGATGGATGGATGGATGGATGGATGGATGGATGGATGGATGGATGGATGGATGATTTCCTCCAAATGACTTACAGTAAAGATTTTTTAATGCTATTGTAAACAAGAAAAAGAAGAAGAGAAAATAAGAACCGTAAAGAGAGAAACTGATAGAAATTTGACGACATGTGAAATGTACACCAATAACACACCAGACAACACACCAGACATCTGAAAAACAGTAACAGTCAAGGGTTTTGTAAAAATAAATGCTGCCATCTTGTGTATTTGTCTATGAAGTACTGTTTGATCATTTTATTAATCCCAGGTAATCCACAGAGACATCAAACCTGAGAATATTCTCATCTCTCGGGACAGTGTGGTCAAGCTGTGTGATTTTGGTTTTGCACGAACCATTTTGTCACCCTCTGAAGGAGGTGTCTACACAGACTATGTAGCTACTCGATGGTACAGAGCGCCTGAACTGCTGGTGGGAGATATCAAATATGGCAAGTAAGTCTCTTTGCATGGAACTGATGGTAGATGTTGTTAAAAAACCATTAATATGTGTAAATGTGTGTTTTTGTAGACCAGTAGATGTTTGGGCTCTGGGTTGCCTGGTAATAGAAATGTTAACAGGACAGCCTCTGTTTCCCGGAGACTCTGACCTCGACCAAATATTCCACATCGTCAGGTGCTTTGGTAAGCACTTAAACCAAACATCATCAAGTTGTTGCTTTTTTCAACCAAGTTAATTCTTCTTTCCTCCAGGTGACCTGATGACTCATCACCAGGAGGTATTTTACAGAAATCCAGTTTTTTCTGGAGTCAATCTACCAGAATGTTCGAGCACCATCTCACTGCATCAACGCTTCCCCCAAATCCCACCAAATGCACTTTACCTGGCACAGGTACAGCTCAGATTAACTGGTTTACCTGACTAAAGCATAATATAAGACTTGCTTTGTGTTTCAGAGGTGTCTAGAGATGGATCCAGAAAAACGAGCTCAGTGTTCTGAGCTTTTACAGCATCCTCTCTTCACACAAGACACTTTCCATATCAGGTACATCTTTGTTTTCTACATTTCCATGTGTCAAGTTTGATCTACTTTCTCTATTATCTTTAAAATGTATTTTTTTGTGTGTGTTTGCACAGATTTTTAGATGACCTAAATGCCAAAATCCAAAAGGAGCACAGAGAAAACTCCACACTTCCCCAAATTACCAAAATCCCAAGGTCGGATACGAATAAGAGAGATGAGAAAAACTGTCGAGGCAAAGACAAGAAACAACCTGAAGACACAGATGAGAGCGTAAACAAGGACATAATAGATAAACCAAAAGGAAAACAACCTTCAAAATTATCCAAAACCAATCGTAACACCACAGAATCTCTGTTGTCCACACAACCCAAAACATTTGGCAACAAGATAATCCACAACACCACACAGTGCCCCACGAAAACTAAACCAGAGAAACTCACCAGTGCAGAGATAAAGAACGAGTCAGAGGCTTCTAAAACAACTAAAACCTTTATTTCCAAGCCACCAGATGAAACAGAGGCAGAAGTGACCCTAAAGAAGAAAAACTTAACAACAACTAAATCAAAACAAGAAAGTGTTACGCCTCCAGAACCGAAAAAAGACCTCCCACAAAACATTGAAGACAAGAACTGTTGTGGGCCAGATCCAGAGAAGAACACAAGTTTATGCAAACCTGAGCCAACCCAAGAGTTTCTAAAGAGCTGGAGCAACCCAACAATGAAAGTGTCGAACATGGCCCCTGCGATGTTTCATGACTCAAAGCCTTACAAAACGAGTCCTGTAGCAGAATTTCAGTTTGACCAACAAGAAGATGCCTCTAAAAGTCCTAAGGTCCTACCCAAGAACCAAAAGACTACCACAAACAGCAGTCCAAAACCCAACACAAACATCCTCAACAGTTCTTCCAAGACTTTTCCTTCACATCTTTCTGAACAGCCATCCACAGAAACCACTTCTACCCACAACACCGCTGCCGTACCTAAAGAACTCTCAAGCCTGAAAATTTCTAAGGTAGAGTTCACTTCAAGAGCTCTTTCAAAAGACAGAGAACTTATAGACAAAAGGGACTTTAGGTCTTGTCACGGGTACTTGAATCCGGTGACAGAAATCCCAGAAGGTGTGGTTCTTTTGTCCCAAACTTCAGATGGATCTTTTAAAGCTTCTGCAGGGCAGAACACCAAAGTGGCTAAAGATGACAGATTTACTTTAAATTTGGTTGGAACAGCTGTTGTGAAAGTGACGAATAACTCAGAAAAAGAGAACCAAGAGGATTTGGCTTCTCAGTTAGTACCTATCAGTTCTACTAATCAACCAGTGAAGCCAACCCTGAAGGCTTATGGAAACTCAGGTGCCTCAGAATCCGATGCAGATTCCTTCAAAGTTCCTCACCCCAAACAAAACCCACTGAAGACCCACCAGCACACGAGGTCCTCTGTGATCCCCAAAACTCAAAAACCAACACCGGCTCCGGACCCAAAGAAGAAAAGTGACAGAAATGTTCTGACGACATCCAGAGATTCGACTTTGAGCTTGACTTTAGACCACAAAGCTTCAACAGAAGGTTTCAAGACCAACATTTCAGACGTCAGCGCACCGCGATCATCCACACCGTCTCCTCCTCTATCTTCTTCTAATCCTCTGCTGCTTCCTCCATCCTCCCAACTCATGACCTCCCTCTCCGTCTTTAATAACCCAGCTGCCGGCGACTACCTTGTTCAGGGAGCTGGTTTCACTCCTGGGACCAACAGTCTCAGGTAAACCTTTGTTTTTAACGTTCATGAAACACCTAAGACTCATTTTACCCCCAAACCTTTTTACCTGACGAGATGAACATTTATCCAAAAATAAAGATGGTTTCTTTTAATGAGACCAAAGGTGCCAGGAGTCCTCAGTACGATGTCTTTACAGTCAGTGTTTGAACATGTAGCTGACGTTTCTCCACGTCTTCCACAGATGTGTGGATTACAGTGGAACTCGTGATCGACCGAATCAACAATTCGCTGCCAGCAAACTTACCGGATCTTTCACCGTTCTGGTAATAACTGGATCTGCTTTCTGTCTTTCACCAGAAAAGATTAGTCCAAAGTGATCATTATTTTTGCTCTTTCAGGCGTCAGAAAACAGTTTTATCAGTGAAATGGCCAAAAACAAGTCGCATGTTCATTTTCCAGACATAAGAAGCTCAACGCTGCTGGAGCTCAGAGAGAAAGAAGGTGAGTGGAGTTGGTGACGATCATCAGGTATTTAAAAATATCCAGTATCTTCATGTACTGTATTTGCTGTTTCATCAAAGTGAAAAAAATATACAATTTTTAATACCAATCAGTATCTTCACAGTTTATGAAGCAGCAGCCCATGAGATGAAAAGATTTTAAGCCTCTTATTTTTTACCATCTGTAAACATCAACAGCTAATTATATTTTTCAATATAATTATATTCATCAATACAATGCACTAACTGACTAAAAAACATCAAACAACCATATTTTTTGAGTTAAAACATTAGCTACTTAACAAAAACAGCAATAACATGTTAATTTGTGTAATTTTCTTTAGGCAAACACAACAAAGGTGCAATCAAGAACCTGAGGAAAGACAAAAACCTGGTCTCATTCAGTCCACCATCAGAAGGACAAGGACACAAGTCCTACACAAGCACAACAAAATTATAAAGGAACGGCTGTGTTTTGATTTTATTCTTTAATCTTCACCTGCTGAATAAAACAATAAGATCTGAAAATAACAAAGATTGTCTTTGAGATTGCTGCTCAACATCTCCTGAAAAAAAAAAAAAAAAAACGACAACTTTTACTTATAAAAATGTTGTGTATTTATAAAATAAATCTGACTTCGCATCATCTAAACCAGGGGTGGGCAGTCCTGGTCCTGGAGGGCCGCAGCCCTGCATGTTTTACTTGTTTCTCTGCTCCAACACACCTGATATGAAGGAATAGATGATTACCAGGCTTCTGCAGTACGGAGGACCAACACTGACATAATTAGAAATAAAAGCAGAATTATATAAATGAACTATTAAATAAATACACTTAAAATGCACCAATTAGAGAACTTTATCTCCTGTTTTATATTTTAATTGCCTTTCTTATTTATTTTTCCAGGTTAGTTTCAATAAATTAGTCTATATATTTAACACATAATTTAAATTTTGCTGGTTTTTACATATATATTTTAATTGTTTTTCCTTTAC
>NW_013953096.1:0-1755 GCF_001266775.1 Austrofundulus limnaeus | reverse complement strand
TAAAGTTCTTTTTTATTTATTTGGTGCATTTTAAATGTATTTATTTATTTAGTGGTTCATTTATGTGTTTCTGCTTTTAATTCTAATTATGTCAGTTTTGGTCCTCCGTACAGCAGAACTTGAAGAGGTAGTTCAGTGACTGAATCAGGTGTGTTGGAGCAGGAAACATGTAAAACGTAGGACTGCGGCCCTTAAGGACCCCTGATCTAAACACTTTGAAATTGGCCTCTGTCTCTTGGAGAAACTCCTACCATTTCTGACACTCCCACTTCAGCATGTCTTCACAGCAATGTTTTGGGGGCGGGAGCTTGGCTGCAGACTGAGCTCCAGGGAGGGGCTTTGTGTAAGTAGGCGGAGCTTTGTACCAGAAAGCGTTTAGACAGTTCCACATGACTAACACAGAAGATTCAAGGATTTATCAGACATGCATGAATGAGTTTTGTCTTTTTAATTGAAATAACTTATTGAAAGACAGAGACATTTATTTACAGAAACGTTTTTCCTAATTTGTCAAAAGCAACATTAATCAGTGCAAACGTCTCCCACTGAAGACACAATCCTTTTGACCATAACACAAGAAAAATTATTAAAAAGGGTATTATTTAATTAAGTCTGATTCCCACCCAACCTGGACCCTCCCTCCTCTCTGAGGGTCCCCTTTAACATATCCAAGGCCCGGGGTCATACTCCTGGTGGAAAGCTCACTTATTTCAGGGGTCTCCTAAGACTGCGGGACCAAGAGGGGACAAATCAGGACATGGAATTATGTAACATAGTCAAATTTTGAAAAGATACACTATAAATTACCAGGGGCCAAGCGTGTCTTTGTGAGCTTGAATCAGGCTTTAGGAGAGTGCTAAAAACCTGGAACAAAAACTGCCTGATGGAGGGGCGAAAACTGTACATCAAACTCAAATATGAGCCATTTTTGTGACATATACTTTGATTTTAGTGAGCAAAAAATACTAAATTCAACAGAAAGTGGGAGAAATGAGGAACGCTGGAGGAAACAGTCATATCAAGACTCAGATTAGGACACACAGGATTAAATAAATCATTATTTATAATTGAAAACATAATACTGGAAAATGTGATTACTGTGGACAAGATGAGGATATACAACATGTTTTAATACATTGCAAAAAATACCAAAATGAAAGAAATCAATTGATTAAAAGACTCAATGAAATTAAAATAAGATTTGATATTATAGAAATATTACGAAGTAATTCAAATTCTGAAACCTTTCAATTGTTAATGAAGTATTTAAGACAGACTGTTCCAGTCCACACTCCACACCAGTAGGTGGCGGTAATGAACCTTAACGTTGTTTGGCAACCGCCAAAAAATAACGAAGAAGAAGAAGAAGAAGAAGAAGAAGAAGATTTTTTGATTTTTACCAAAACATTTATTTTACAATAATAGTGTAACAATGCACATTCACAATATCATCAGATCAAAGGAAGAAAAAAAAACTAAATAAAGAACAATAAATAAATTATTTTAGCATTTCGTTAAAATTTAGTTCTCCTTGTTCACAGACATTGCACAAAACACCATTAAAACCCCACAATTGTATAAAACTATTAAAATCCCCTGTGGCTCTGTGGAAGCAAAACTCTAGTCTAATCCTGGCTTTCACATTACACTTCCACAGAGCCATTACATCAATTTGAGGTCCAGCCTGCATTTTGTCCCTTCGAGTAAGGTACAGTGGTTTGCAAAAGTATTCATACCCCTTGAACTTTTCCATAT
>NW_013953095.1:268252-269174 GCF_001266775.1 Austrofundulus limnaeus | reverse complement strand
ACTGTCAAGTCAGCAGTCTTCCCCATGATTGTGTGAGAGACCATTTAAAGGTGTTTGCAGGTGTTTAGAGTTAATTAGTTCATTAGATTGTGGTACCAGGTGTCTTCAATATTGAACCTTTTCACACTATGTTGGTTGATGAGGATGATGGTCTTGGTGGAGTGAGAGAACAGAACAAGGAGACTTAAAGTTTTGGATCAAGTGGTTCAATAAGAGCTATAAAGTGTTATTGCAAACAACTATCTTTTTTAAAATCATCCCTGTTCCAATGACTGATTAACCCGCCTGCTGATCACTGATAATCTGAATGTTTTATTTTCCTAATCCAGGCCACCTCCCAGTCCACCCATACGTCACAGACCCAGTTTGCCTGGCATGGAACTTTGAGGAGCTCCTGGCTATCATTCGTTCCCACAGCAGCGTCGTGTGTTACATGGCGGGACACACCCACGTTGGTGCATACCACCAGGACGAAGACACCAGAGTGCACCACCTGACGATGGACGGGGTGATCGAGACTCCCCCGCACAGTGCCGCCTTCTGCACCATCTCAGTGTACTCGGACCGGATGGTTTTGAAGGGGAGTGGGACGGTAATGGATCGAGTCTGTCTGTTCTGATGGTATCAGGACGACACGGTGTGCAATTAAAGACAGGAAGACTTTACAGATGATTTCATGTCCTTATTGAAGGGTCTGGGTCTGAAGACTGAAGCTGTGACCACAGTATGTTTGGATCAGTAAGGTTCTGAAAAATCTATAGATTTTAAGAGTCACTTTAGTGACCTCATTATATTTTCAAATTCCTGCTTTAAAAGCAACATTTTGATACCTGGATCATCCTGATGTCATAAACTTACCCAGAGATATGACTTAATTATCTTGTTGGTAATACAGTACTGTTTGGTCTGAATCCTAATTTTA
>NW_013953095.1:266041-267252 GCF_001266775.1 Austrofundulus limnaeus | reverse complement strand
CCAAGGTCTGTTGACAAGGGTCTGTTGTAGTTTTCCACATGGTTTCCGGTTCTCTGGTTTGTAAAGCTGACATACCTTACAGTTGCGCACATAGTCCCTTACATCCAAACCCATCTTAGGCCAATACACATAGGCTTGTAATCGCTTGTATGTTTTATATCGTCCAAGGTGGCCAGATAGGGGATTGTCATGGTAGTGTTGAAGTAGCTGTTGACGGAGGGATAGTGGGATATAAACTTGATGCAGAGTTTTGTAAGGTAGCTTGGTCACTTTGTACACTTTGTCTTCTACAATAGTGAATTTGATTGTGGGACTTTCAATAATTTCTCCTGTTTCAAGGATTTTTTCATACAGGTTCTGAACATCAGGATCCACNTTGTTTCAATGTGATGGGTCACAAATAGAGTTGATCTTGTTTGTACCTAAAAACAAAACAAAAAAATATATTAAATTGTGCTGCCTTTTTAAAGTCAAAGGTGAAAATATAAACTGTAAGTGTAATACATACACTGATTTATGGCACTTTTTGTGATTTTTACACAGTGGTAAATAAAGGTCAATAACAGAAACTTTATAAATGTAAATATATGTAATTCCTATGAAATTACTGCTTTGCTGTAGAACATATTTTAACTCCATTAAAGAACATTGTGTGTATTGATACAACTATAAAGTTGTGTGATTTACACAGTAAATAACAGACATAAGGAACAGAACCTTTATGACACCAGTACACACTTTAGTCCCAGTTAGATTCCAGTCTGTCTGTATGATGCAGTCAGGTTTAGTCCTGACTCTGTAGATCAGTTACCAGTTCTGACTGCTGGAACAGTGTTGTTTATTTCTGCCTCTGAAAGTGGATGATGTCCTGTTTTTAAAGCTTTCCAGAACTGAAGAGCAGAGGCCTCACAGGCACAGGTTGATTAAAACAAGCTAAATGATGAAGCTGTAAACATGTAGATTATAACACAATCTCAGTTAAATAAAACTGGTTTGTATAAAATTTATTTTGTTGCTTTATTCTTCAGACTGTTGCATCTTCCAGAAAGAAGTAACTTTTATCTCCATTTATTTCAGTTTTAGTTTCTTTAGATTTGAAGCACTTTTTTTTCTTACCACTTCAGTAGAAAGCAGTACTAAATATCTGAGTATTAGTATCTTAGCTTCTTCATCATCAGTGTTTTTTTCAGATAGACAAGAAAGTATATATA
>NW_013953095.1:259987-262236 GCF_001266775.1 Austrofundulus limnaeus | reverse complement strand
CATATATACTGTATATACACACATGTATATAATATACACACATATATACATACATATGTATATATATGCTGAAACAGGTAGAGTAGTGCAGCTTGATTTTAACATTAACATTTTAATATAACATAGTCATTTTAACCTTTTGAAAAACGTTTTAGAGGGTGTCACCTCCCAAAAAATGTCATTTTGGAAAATCTAGACATTTATTTTCACTTAATACTTTTACTTTTAATACTTAAGTACATTTTATGTCAGAAATTTACTTTTGATAAGGCTGCTCAAGTACAAAACATATCAGATACTTAAAGACTTTTACTGAAGTAATATTCTTATGGGAGACTTGAACTTTTACCAAAGTAATTTTATGGTAAGATACTTGTAGTTTTACTGAAGTATCACTTTGAAGTACTTTATACAACACTGCACAGATATAAACATGGCTTGGTTACAGAAAGGGTAAACTGCATATTTCCAGCAGACCTTGAACGCAACACCGGGGTAGACGTGGCCGTGGTGCAGCTGCTGCGTTCACGTGACGCAGTGTCCGTCGGGAGAGTTTCACTCTGCGCTGCAGCTCTGCTGCCGGAACACAACAATGGCGACTCCCAGTCCGAACAGCAACTCCAGTAGCTCGAACATGGTGGGAGCCACATCACACCAGCTGTACCAACACACACAGAGCAGCAGTATGCAAGGTAGGACACACAACTCACTGTTTCACTGGCTGCCGTTCAAACTGAGGCGGTGTTGATAGGAAACATTGTTTCTCAGAAGCAAAAACAGCCATAGTCAAGAGAAACTCAACAATGAGAYTATATCCGGTGGGAGCCTTCAAAATAAAACAAGCTGGAGTTTAGATAACTTCAGTTACWATGTCAGATGTCGGGCGAAACGAATTACGGTATTAGTGATCACTAAGTSATAGTGTGATTAAAAATAACAGTTTTTCCAAAAGTTTAATCATCATTAATTGTAGATGTGTAATTCTGGATATGTCAAAATTGTAATGTAACTATTTAGACGTTTTATTTTGAAGGCTCACTTGCGTGATTTCCGTTAGCGCTGTTGCGTGTTTATCTGAGCTAATAGCTCGCTACAAGGCTAATGTTAGCCGTGGTGCTGTAGGTCCAGTTAGCCTGAGTTATGTAATAAAAGAGTCAAACGTTTATATTTTCTGAGCTGAGCGCTTTTGTACACAGTCCTCAGAGTGTCATGTTAAACAAAATAAAGCACTGAGTGTGWGTCCGTGTGTTGCAGTGTAGTTAGCACACACACGGCTGTGTTACAAGCTGCAGGGCCTTCTGTTTTCCCAGGCAGGCCTCTCCTGCATGGTACTAGTTTTAGCTGTAAAGTCATAAATGATTTAATGTCAGCTAAAGTTCTGTCTTCAGATGAGTTTTGATCAGTTCAACTCTTTCACACGGCTGTTGTTGTTCCTAAACTCTTCATGTTGTGTGCTGCTGACTAGTTGTGAAATCACTTTGTTTTGAAGTTGCTACACAGTTTTTTGTGTCTTTGTTGGTTGGCTGCTCAAAATAAACCCAACAACTTTAGCACTGCTGAAAAAGCTAAATAAGTGCAGTCATGTGTTTGAGGCTTAAATAGATGTGAATTGTGTTAAGTTTCTTTGTAAAACATGCGTCGTATCAAATGTTTTATCTAAACCTTGCAGAGACCAACACCTGCTGGAGATGTCAGAATGAAACAGGTATTCATTCCTATTTTTACAAGGTTTTTAGTTTCGACAATCTTTGTGTTTTTGTAAAAATCTCCTCAGTTGGTCACCGTCCATTTCCTGTGGTTATTTTGTTTCACTTTCCATTTTATTCTTTACACTTGTTTGTGCATGTTGGTGTACTGTTGTCTGTCCGTTTGTCACACAACACCAGCCTGGCACAGGACACAGATGTGTGGATGTTTGTTGTGCAGCAGCACAGAAACCAAACTGTGGCTGTTTTACAGACAACTGTTAATATCACTTTATATAAAACATGCACAGTCACATTCCTCTCCCGTAAAAATAAAATAATAAAGTCTTCTTGGGGCACTGTACAAAAAAAACGTCAAATCACAAATCCAGTTCAGGGCAAAACAAATCTAGGTTCAAATCAAATGWCAGTAAGTATATTCTACTTGTAATCAAACAATTCATAAACTCTACATTGCTCTTCAGCAGGTCTTTAAAGTGTATCTCCCCCCCCCTGTGAAAAGATAACTCCGCCCCAAGGTGAAATTTGAAAAATGCATCAAAG
>NW_013953095.1:257495-258987 GCF_001266775.1 Austrofundulus limnaeus | reverse complement strand
CAGACTAACAAGACAAATAATCTTACACATTCTGAAAACAAGATGATTATTCTTACACAATCAGTTCTTGTTTAGTAAATCAGTGTCAAAAGATCAAAAAGACTTTTTGGCTGATATAAGATTTTAAAACTTGGTAAGATGGACAGTTTTTGCAGTGTGAATTTAGTCCACCTCTGGTCACGTTAACTTTTCAGAGAGACATTTTCTTCCCTTTTAATCAGATAATAGACAGAAGAATCTTCGTCTTATTTGATTTATTGTTATCTTAACTGAAAGTATTACGCATTTTGATAATCAGAGAATGATTATCAAAGTTACAGGAGAAAAGAGGACATATCACTTTTCCCTCATTATAATTTCAGCTATGTGTGGATTTTCTGTGCAAAAATCATATTTAACTAAACTAATCTTTATGGTTACACAAGTGACATGGTTAGTTGTGTTAAAGTGATCCCTGCTGTTCCACCACCAGAAACATCCAGTTTCAGCATCATTGTTTTCCTTTGAAAAGTGTTCCCACACTGTGGACATGGTTGTGTACTTGTGTGCGTCTTGACTTTTTAACAGCAGTTGTAAAGCATGATGATGCTGAAAACTGGATCGGCCCGATCACATGACTAAATCTGAAGCTCTGATCGAGACATGCCTAACTGTTGTGTTAGGTAGCTTTAAATTGCCCTAGGTGTGGGTGTGAATGGTTGTTTGTTTCTTTGTGTGGCCCTGCCCGGGGTGTACCACACACCACTGACCACTGTGACCCTGAAAGGAATGAGCTAGGAAAAGATAATGGATAGATCTGCTAATATAAAATAAATGGTTGATTGTTGAGAGCTTTGGATATAAGTAAGAGTTTAAGTTCAGAACTTCATTTAAATATCTTTATTCTGAGCTCCACCATGCATTATGGGAATTATGTACCGTATTTTTAAGACTATAAGCCACACCCCCAACATAAAAAACAGTACACCCAAAACAGTCGTCAAAAAAGTGAATTCAGTATCAAAACATAAAAAAGCAAACCTTTAGGAATGAAAGTTCGGAGGAATACGGTTCATTTAACTGACCTTATTTTGGTAGTTTCCTTTAACAGTTTCTGGTCCAACAAAACAACAAAACATCTCAAACATCTTCTTCTGGTGCACTGAAACCATTGAAGTCCTCCTCTTCAGTGTCAGAGTTGAACTAGCTCAGAAAAGCTGCGTCACATAGCGGTATGCCGTGTCTGCTACTAGTTAAAACAAAATGGCGCTTTCGTCTTCTTCCTTTTATTCGCGGCAACCACACCTCTGGCTAAAGAGCCCCCTGGTGGCTGAAGAAAAAAAATCCACATATAAGCCACACCGGACTGTAAGCTGCATGGTTCAAAGTTCAGGAAAAAAGTCGCAGCTTATAGTCTGAAAAATACGTACACCTCACATTACTCACACTATAGAGCAGTGGTTCCCAAAGTTGGGGTCGGGACCCAAAGTGGGGTCCTGAAACATCAAGGTGG